>NC_056726.1:610933155-611025655 GCF_019279795.1 Protopterus annectens
TACTGTCGAAGGGTAGGAATGAATGGTTTCAAACCTGGAAGCATTCCCTCCTCAACTTAAATTAGCAAATAAGATATCTTTGTAAAGTCTTCTAAAACTAACTATGCATCCAAATTAGCATCCCTAACTAAGGAAAATCATAAGGAATTATTTGGTTGCATCTACAACCTGAAAGGAAATTACTAGATTTGTGCAGAACTTGTAGTTAATGGCACTACATATACTGAACCTATGGATATAGCCAACCTAATGGCTGACTGGTTTAGTGAAAACTTCACTCTCCTGTCCCCACCAGTTATATCCCACAGCATCCCTACTACCTGTCCCCCCCTTGTATCACTAAGGAACATGTTTTAAACACCCTTTTCAAGGCAAAAACACAGCCTCTATGAGACCAGATAACATCCCAGGCTGCATTTTAAATGGATTAAACCATGACTTAGCAACACCGCTTGATATTCTTTTTAACCACAGTGTAAGCACTGGCTTCATCCCTGCTAAATGAAAACAGCTGCCATTATCCCTTTACACAAAGGGGGTGCAGCCACTGACCATGGGAACTATAAACTCATAAGCCTGGCCAGTATTATCTGTAATACCATGTGAATCATTATGGACCTTATCAATAAAGATATAAGTAATCTTGAAATGCTTGACCCTACCCAGTTTGGTTTTGTCAAGGGAAGATCATGCCTGTTAAACTTGGTGGAATTCTTTGAGACAGTCACCAAAGCCCTAGATGTGGGTAAAACTATGCATACCACCTATCTGGACTTGGCCAAGGCTTTTGCCACAATCCTTAATTCAGGCTTTATAGATAAACTTGCCAAGCTGGGCACCAACCCATATATTGTCAGATGCGTGGCAAACTGGCTCACCAGTGAAAAGCACACAGTCAAAATAGGAGACTCTACCTCCTCCAGCAGATCACTCACTAGTGGTGTTCCACAGGGTTCGGTTCTGGGTTCCCTACTGTTTGGAATCTACTTCTCTGAAGTTCAGGCAAAAACAAAAGGTCTGTGGCTGACAAAGTTTGCTGATGATTGCCAACTAGGAGTGGTCATTGAGACCCCCAGTGATGTCAATATCCTGCAAGAAAAACTTACCCAGAGTAATGACTGGTACCAGAGTCATGGACTTAAACTCAATGTAAAAAAATGCATCATCATCCCCTTTAGCAAAGGTGGTTTCCTAGCAAAATACTAAATAAATAGTTACATCCTAAGCATGCAATCAGTGGTGAAAGACCTGGGTACGCAGGTTGATAGCAACCTTACCTTTGACCACCATGTCTCCACAGTGGTAAGAAGAGCATTCTATACTGAACACCTCATACTTAAGGGCATTGCTTCCAGAACAAAGGAATTTATAATCCCTCTGCACTATTCCCTCATTTGGCCAATATAGAGTGCAATGCTCCCTTTGGTATGTACCTCTCAAAGCACCTGCAGCAACTGGGGAGACCGCAAAGATTTCTTACAAAGATAATTTAGGGTCTTCAGCACATGCAATATGCGGACTGACTGAAATCACTGTCACTTTTTCTTGGTATCATACAGACTACTTAGAGGTGACCTGTGCCTGGCATATAAAGCAATCTCTGACCTTGCCTTCATGAAAAGGCCACACATCTATAAATCAAATGGTATGTGTGTCACTTTCTGTAAGGCTCTTAACCTGGCATGTGACATCAACAGAACTTGCTGGAGAGACAGATTTGTCTCACAGAGGTTACTTCTTCTCTGGAACAAACTTCCAATTCATGCTAAACTAAGTCCCTCATTGACCATATTTAAGTGCAATTTGGATGATGGATGGGTAACTATAAATTCACCCCAGAGGTTCCACCTGTATCCCTCCTGGATAGGGGTAATTGGTGCTGATTTTAGTGTCTGCTCATAACAGACACTCTTAGAAACAAGGGGTCAACTTAGTTAGGCTTGTAAGGGCCCTGAGGCCATTAGCCAAGTAACATCCTATGATCCTATGATCACATATGTCCAGGTGGTATATATCGATAAAAGGATATAGGAATATATTTAGTAGATGTACCACAATGACAGCATTTCTAATCAGCGTATGAGGTAAGAAATAGTTTGCATATGAAAGAAGAAACAGTGAGGAATGGGAAAGCGGGTGTAGGGAAAGGGTATGAAGCATCAGCAGACATCATTCCATTAAACACAATGCTATTGTAACCTGACGTCTGCCTCAGTGGCTTAAAATTCTGCAAAATGTGCTTTTCCTACAGTGCAATAGACACATATTCTAGCATTTCTCAAATCTACTGTTTTGTCTGTTATCTACCAACAGTTTGGCCTTCTTAACATTATCAAGTGTGTTATTCAGATTATCACTCTGATTTGTGAAGCTTCTGGATTTTTCTGGGCAGGGTAACAATGGTTTGTGCATTTCAGACCATTTCTTATTAAAGCTGGCTTCAGCATTGTTTGCCTTGTAAGGGGGTGAGTGCAAATGCAGTGTCTGTTGTCATACATGTACCCCAACTCCTGTTCATTTTTTTTCCTGCTTTGGACTTCAACTATAGGGACACTACAGAAAAAAGAAACATAACTGGGCAAATCCATGTTTCAACTTATTTGTTTATTCTGGCTGATGCGCAAGTTAAAATGATATTACTGAATGAATATAATATGTACTTCAATCCACGAGAGCAAGTGATCATTCGGTGTAATTATTTTTGCCTGCCTATGCATATTTTCATATCTCTCCTAATTTGAAAATACAGTTGAAAGATTTTTCCCATATACATGTGGATGTTTACTAAAGTGGGAAATAAGTTAGTGCATAGTAGTGACATGGTAGGAGCCAGTAACAATGCAACTCATTGGCAAGTTGAGGAGTTTAATTATACTAGCAAACATAATACATAAGCAGTCACACAGGAAGACTGTTCCAGCATCTCTCTCACTATAACGAGGTAAAGCTAGGCCTAAGCAAAAATCTCCTCCTGACACACTAGGACACTATCCTCACTCTTGTGTCTGCAAATTTAGTGATTATAAACTATTTAATAAAACAAAACCTCTAGTTTTACTACCTCTACTGTCTGTTTATTATCACTATGGCAATATTAAGAATGTTGCTTACATCAGCCACCACAGTCTTCATTATTACTTAACCAGCCTCTACCTCACTGATCACTTCCCTCTTTTACTTACAATTAAAACTAGCACTCACTCATGTAACTCATACAATATCCCAAAACACATTCCCTTACATCTTCACTACTATAATAGACTACTCACATTTGTCACTAGAAAGTGGTACATAATTTACACTAATTTGCTATAACATAATAACTTCCTCATCTTAATCAAAAAACAAAACACTTTACTAGCTCTTTTACTTACAAGACAACCTCCTATGTGTTTGGAGCACCTGCTCAAACCCTAGACCTGCCATTCAACCCAATTCAACCCAACCCAACAACACCACTACTGTTGTCAGTTCTTTTAACTTATATTGCAATGCACCATGGTTCAAAGACCTGTGAATATCTTGCCTTGACATAGTCAGTATTAATAATAAATGGCCAATACTGGAAGCATTGCTTACCACTGAAAAGTCAAATATCCTAGCTATTAGTGAAACCTGGCTAGAAGACAATTAATACCCTTCAGCCTTCATCCAAGTAGATCATAAAATATTGTATGATAACCAGATCTGGATCATCCTTAAATGAAGTCCTAGCAGGGTTATAGACAGCACCCCCACCCCCATAGTCATACCAATATCCTATTACTTAGCTGCTTCTTCCCAATTTCCACAAAAAGTTGTTCAACTCTGACAGTGCACATTACTATTTTTTTACTTTTAAATTTATCACAGAGATTTGGATTCATTTTAAAACTGTTATTGCAAATTTTACAACAAAAACTCTGTCAGCCATTTAAAAAACAAAACAAAACAAAACAGCACCTCAAAACAGTCTCTCATTGAAAACAGACTTGGCATGAGCAATGGCAAGTTTCTCTTCCCTTGTAACTCACATTTATTGAAAATGCATCTGGTAACCCATTACGCAAGCCAAACAGCATACAGTGAAGTACTAATTAGCATCTATTTAAAGAGTTCAGGAATTCAAAAGTCAAATGTACAACACATTTGCTAACAGCTTGGGATAGCCCACTGGATACAAATATCAGTTTTCAGGGGCAGCCCTGGAGCGATGTCTGGTGATATGACTTGATTAAAGTCAAACAGTAAAGAAATGAATGCTGAGAGAATCAAACCCTACTCTTCACAAGCAATTCATAGCCTTACTCATCTCCACTAAGCACCAGACTGTTGCAGCCCTACGCAGTGAATTTTGCATCCACGTGCCTGCAGAAAATGAGGTTAATTAAAAATCTGTTCACAGGGAAAATATTAACACTAAGCTCATCAACAGTCAAAAAAACAAGGGAATCATGGATTGTACCAGAAGAACTTTACTCATATGTTGATGTTCCTACTTGCAATAATCCATTTCTTCCTTCATACCATAACTTCTGTGGGTTTCAGGAAGAATGAACACACACACACACACACACACACACACACACACACACACACACACACACACACACACACACGCAGACACACACATGCACACACACTTGACTGCAGTGAGAACAGAACCCCTTATCTATCTAAGTAAGCAGAGTACAGAACTCAGTACTTTACACAAGCACCACTGCACAAGTTTGACTTTTACAAGTGGATGAAATCAGCAAGACATGTTGATAGGCCTGCATAGGTTCATAGGAGGTTACTGGCCTGATGGTCCTAGGGCATTTACAATTCTAGCCATGTAAAAACAGAAGTATGGTCATTGTTAGCAGAGTGATTTTGGGATCAGCACTGACTGGTGCTGTCCATGAAGGTCATAGGTGCCACCCCAGGGGTGAGGTTACAATCACCCATCCAGTTGTCAAGGGTTGCACTTGAATAGTGTCATTGGGGAGCACTTCTTCACATGCAGTGGGAGCTTATTACAGAGGAGGGACAATTGCTGGAATATATAATCTGTCTCCCCAGCATGCTCTGTTTATGTACTAAAATAAATAAAAATGCTGGCAGGCAGAGTTTCACAGGCACAAATCACTCAGGTGATAATAAACCAAAGGTGTATTTAATTATGAAAATCCACAAGAAAAACAAATAAAATGTGAGCGCTTTCGTTAAACAAGTGTTAACTTCATCAGACACCATTAAAATATAAGACAGCCATTTATATACATATAAAAAACACTCTGAATGGGTAAGCAAAGAGAGGCAGCTAGCTAAGCAACACTGAGACAGAACATTAATTAACCCCTTGATGACTATGTTACAGTTGAAACTGTTGCATCTTAAATACAACTAAAACTTGTAATTAAAAGATAAATTATTAGTCTCATACTTGTGTCATGAATGCTTCTAAATTGGATACAGTATCCTAACATTTGATATTAATTTCTGCAGTGTAGGTGATATATGTGTGAAAAAAGTACTGAGACACCAGGGTTGCAGTGCTTGGGGGGATGCAACACATGGCTGTATTGTAAATATGTGACATATTGTTAGAAAGGGCCTTCAGTTTGTTATGTTTCCACATATAATTTCATGTCATAGACAATATACAACAGTAATACATAATAATATTTACTTTTCCATAGTGAGGCAAGCAGAGGGTTTGCATGATGGCTGCCAAAGTGTTTGCCATGTGAGATACACATTTCTAAAACTTTCCCTGTTTTCCCGTAGTTAAGCAGTATGCAAATGCGAGCCACATTGTTAAAGTCTGAGAGTTAGTACTGAGTCTTTGAAATGCACCTGTTGCTTAACTGATTCTATGGCAGCAGATGTAAATGCATTGACACATTTCCTTTTGAGCACAGATGATACTGGGTTCAAATACAGGTGTATCTAATAATTTTAAATAATTTTAAACAAAGTATGATAATGCAATAACATGAATTTTTTATAGCACATGTATTGCTGTGTGTTGACATAGTGCAGTGGGGTTAAGTGGTATTGCACAGAGATACCTGCAGCATTGTACTGCCACTCACTGCCAGTTGGCATTGCTGTGTGATACAAATCTCCACACAGACATAGAGGTTAAAAAAGTGAAGGGGTCCATTGCTTTTTCTGCTACTGATGTGTGTTGTGTGTGATTCTATTTTTGCCCAGATTATAGGTGTTAAAAATGGGGTAGATAGGAAAGTGGTGAAATGGGAAGCAAGCAGGGGGAAGAACAAAGGGAAAGCAATATAGGAATTTGCAGGAGGGAGGTAGGAAGAACATATCTATTAATTTCTTCAACAGTAAAAACTGATCATATGTGCAGAATATTAGCTGAATTTGGACTGTCACCTCCAGACAGAGGAGTGACAACAATGTAATCATGCTATATAGACAACTGCACCAAATCCAGTGGGACAAGAAGATGTGTGCAAAATGTAGAGCTATGTATGGGACAATCATTTTTGTGGGACAGGTGCCTGTTTTTTTTTTAATTTGGTAAGACAGGACTGCTGGGTAAGGAATGTAGGTATGTTTTGTTCAGGTAAATTTGGTAGGTGATGTAGCAAATGCAAACAAACAAGACAAATGACAGGGATGGTGAGGGAAACAAAAGGTTTGGGGACACCATGATGGGGTGAGGGAGGGGACAACCCAGGTGTATGCCCATCAAGTTTGGAGACAGAATAAAGTCCTCACCTACTGGACTGTCATCATTATCCCCATACTCCACTAGCAGCTGGAGTGTTTGACATCTTATCCTTCTACAGACCATGAGGGTAAGCAGCCTTTCCATCCAGGGTAGGCACACACCAATGGTGTAGTGCATGAACCTATGCACCAATCCTGACATCTTTGAGCAAATGATGAAATCACCACCTCTGCCACTGCACCCAGAGGGTACCACTGTGACAGCTTCCAGAACAGTACTACCTGATGGCACAGGTATTGCAGGGGCAACAGAGGCAGTGCTTCCAGGTTGGCTGAAGCTAGTGGAGCATAGGCAGGCTCATCCACTGGGGCTGGCCTACCTTGCTGTGCTGTGTAGGGTTTAGTCATGTGGTACACATGGATCACATGGAGACATGATGATGACACATAAAAGAAAATAAGAAAAGAGAGATAAGGGTGGAGGGTGAGAGAAAAAAAGAGATAAAATTAGTACCATCATATGTGACATGCAACGCACTATTACAATTAATCAACTCTTTTATCTGAATTATTAGATTTATGTATACGTCCTAAGAAATACACACTATGCTGCAGATTGCTGAATTTATTCCTTGAAAGGTACATATTTTGCACATATGCATGTTCCAGTTATACAGATTACAGTTTGCAGTGGATCATTTGTGCCAGTGGTATAACATTTTTAATTTAATGTAAATTTTTGTGTCTTTTGGCTTTTCCCGGTTAGGGGTTGCCACAGCGGAACTCCGGTCCGCTAATGATTGGCAGTTAATTTTTACATACCGGCTTGCCAGGCCTGACACACAACCTTCAATGAAGGTACGCCCATTCACGCATGTCTCCACGCAGAAGACGCTCTAGCTGAGAATCGAACCGGACAGCGTTTTACTGTGAGGCGACAACGCTACCGCAGCACCACCACCGTAAATATTATTGAAAAAATAATAGTATTTTATAGGTGTGAATTGTGGTATTTGAACCCACAACCTCTGACTACAGTCTAATACTGGACCCCTGTAATTGCTTTGTGCTACAGACTAATGCATGCATACTTTCTTTTACAGTTGGAATATGCATGCTCAATTTGATACAACTGTATAAAAGACCACAACAAAGCTATCTTTAACTTTTTTAAGCTACAATAACACTTGTCTTCTTCTGCATACATACCACTTACTTCCCTCAGTCTCTCCAAGTGAGAAACATGAGCCTGCCAATTGAACTCATTTCTATGGCAGCTGGGGAAAGTTCAGAAAAGAAAAGACGAGTATTATACATACCATCTTTGCCTATATTTGGCTTTCTAAGTCTTACAAGTACTTTCTTATTGTCTTATTTACACAGCTGTGGGATGGCCACAGTCTCAAACTCATGCAACCAATGGTTGACAGTATCCCTCTTACACCTGTGTAGGTCATTAAAATGATGCCTACACTACACTCCAGTGTGAAAGATACCAGTGGCACTGGATATAGCCTGGGCCAAACTATTCCACACATTACACATGTATTGGGAGCCAGAATAGTCCCCCTGCAGAAGCCTTTGACTGTAGTGCTTTACCAGGAGTTCAATAAATATCCTGGACTTCTGCACATCCCACTTCTATGCCCTAAACTTGGCACCTGCCTCTCTAATGCCAGCCATCTCTACCAGCCAAACTAAAGCAATGGAAATTGATTCTTTCCCGCCAATTCCAGTTATCACATTTACTGGTAGTGCGCAAACCTGAGCAATGATGCTAACCACGTTTAAGCAGCCAGCAGTAGGGCCAAGCAGGGAGGAATTAAATAATTGAAACTGAAAGGTTAATCTGACACTTGACATTAGTTTGAGGGGTATCTACTGATGTAGCCTGGAAATATATATTGGAAATTGAAAGGTAACTGTTAGGCGAGTTAAGTTTGCAAACATGAACTGGAGGTCATAAATGTAGTGACCTGACTCATTTGTTTTCACCTTTATAAACTGCGTAAAATTGATTTTTACACTGTGGGATTCAAACATAGATCTAAGAGACAGAATTATTTCTTTCACAGCATTGATTTTTCATCTTTGCCACAGAAGAAGTGCTGCTCAGACATACTCTGGAATCATACATAAATACAGGTGACAGTTTGAGCTGTTACACATGTATGTGAGTGACCTGACAAGGTTATTTGATATAGATTCAGATGTGTCCTATTTAATTGTGAAGCCCATGCAAGTCCAGATAGCAGAATTATACTTACAGAAGTATATTGGACAGTATACTCTCAGTCATACATCTGAAAACACTGTAATGGTGTATCATCCCTCATACATGTAATTCATATCAGCTCCACTATCTAAACTGTGCTAAATGAGAGTGAATATAATGGAAAGTGGAACAACAGTAAAAGTGTATGGAATATCCTGTATTAGAACCCAGGACCATGTGCATGGCAGTCCTATACTTACACCCATTGCCACAGGACTAGCTACATGACATTTTCTAATTTCTTAATCATTCTTAAGGTCTGTGTGATAACCGCTGCAGAGCTTCACTTAGCAAGATTGTGTGGTACCCAACAGAAATAATTCAATGTATCCTATTTCAATTATTGGCCATCTGAGTCCTATCTGCAGGTGTTCGATGGCTAAAGCTGCTGGGGAACCATGCTAACCACCATGCAATGCTGATAATTGCAGTTGAGAGATGAAACACAAAAACTGCAACAATATATTGTTTTTGACCTTTGCCCATTTACAAATACCCTGTTTGCAGGTGTTCTGCAGGTGTTCTGTTTGCATCCTGGATGGGTCACTAATCCAATTTGTGCATTGTCATGCTTCTTGCAAATGAGATAAGCAAGACAAACCTGACATTCATTTTCTCCGTTTCCCTATTTTGCACTAAACAGTACATCACACAAACACTACTGCCCCTCCAAAAAAATAAAGAAAAAAAGAAAAAAGAGAAAAGTAGTTGAAATGAGGAAAAGCAATCTATGACATATGCACTACAAAATGTTAGCATACATGAGTTATTTCTACATAGCTCTGGATTTGAAATCTTACTTCAACAAACCTTCAGAACAGGGTAAGGGGGCCTTATCCCTCTTTGCCACACAAACACCTTTGCAGCAAGGAACTGAAATCATTCTGCATACAACCAGCTGCAACATAATCTACAGTAATATGAAACCATATAAGTGCTATTATAGCAATAACCCATGCCTGGGTGTGGGTAATGCTGGATTTACCCACGGTTGGTGTGGTTTGGTAATGAGGGTGAAGCCCGAGTGGCCAAACAAAGCCAACCGTGGGTAAATCAAGCATTACCCACACCCAGAAGTGGGTTATTGCTATTATACAATGGCAATATTTAAGAAAAAAATAATTACTTTTCTTAAATAATGGCATTGTATAATGCCTCCTTGTTGCCCTTCTGCAGCTGTCTGGTATTCTGCGGCAGTTCTGATGTACTGCGCATGCGTATGCCTATGCAGTACATCAGAGCTGTGGGCAAAAGCAATGGAGAAAGCAAGATCTCTGTTGCTTTTTACTGTTTTGCTATATTAAATGGGTTTAACATAGTGAGACAGCTTTAAAAAAAGCAACGGAGAATCTCCGTTGCTTATCTTAAAGCTGTCTCGCTATGTTAAACCCATTCAACATAGCAAGACAGTTTTGAAAAAAGCAACAGAGAAAGCAAGATCTCCGTTGCTTTTTACAAACTGTTTCGCTATGTTAAATGGGTTTAACATAGCGAGACAGCTTTAAAAAAAGCAACGGAGATCTCCGTTGCTTTTTTTAAACCTGTATCGCTAAGTTAAACTCCTTTAACATAGCGAGACAGTGTTTTAAAAAAGACTTATACTAAAGGAAAAAGTCCAGGCGACCGGATCTTTTTCCATTAGTATAAGTCAATTTACAACATGCACACTGACCAATCAGCATGCACGTTTTGGAATATTAATGGGGGGTCATGGTATAATTGTACATTAATTTATTTTGGATGTAGTGCACTACACCACACAACCATTTATGAGTATTGCTTGCAAATATGCAGCTCTGTTTTACCTCTCTGTGATTGTTGCTCATTCTTCTCTTATCTGACCAGTTATCTGAGACATGCAGTCTGTAAGCATTCTATATCATTGTCCTTAAAATGTGTGAGGATATTAAATGGCAATAATATCATATGAAGTTCCCAATAAATGAAGGGGAGGTTGGATGTTAATGAAGTGAACCTGTGAACTGTGTGCTACTTACTTATATTTCCAAACTTGACAAAATTACATTTAACACTTTGTAAGTCTAACCTGACACATCAGATGGATGTAGGGCAGTCTGCATTGCCATTGTGTTTTCCTTTTCCCAAACAGTAATCATTCACAGTTGCAAGCCATTAAAACAAACATTAAGAGAGTGCTTGCACAATGTTTACATGTGCTACACCAAACTTAATATTTGGGGTTCAGCCATTCTAATGAGTTCACTTCCTATTTGCATCTTCACTGTGCTAACAGCCCTGAATCTAAACCATAAAAGGGCAACCATGTAGCTTGGGAAACTGAAGGTGAGGAGACGTTTTATGTGGAGAACAGAGAAAAGAGGCTATTACTTTTGGATGTATCTGCACAGAGGATTACCGAATTTAAGAAGGTATGCTTGCATTTTGTCAGATGTATACTGCATATGCTGACATATAATTAAAATTGTGTGTGTGTGTGTGTGTGTGTGTGTGTGTGTGTGTGTGTGTGTGTGTGTGTGTATATATATATATATATATATATATATATATATATATATATATATATATAAAATTGATTAGCAAAGGCTTTACACTTTTATTTGTATGCATTAGTTAGAAGTGTACACATGACATGGGAAAGTTTGTCAAGGCATTTCACAGGTATACATGATTGGCAATACCTTAATATGGAATGTTCTATGTTAAATCTGTAGACATGAAAAAACATCCTACACTCCCAACAAACAGAATAAACAAAACAAAACAAACTGTCAGGAAACCAAGTCAAACACAAGACACCAGGTATTTTAGCGCTTTCGTTAACTTTTATTTTGAACTTCATCAGAAAAAAAATACTCTAAAAAGACCACCACTATATATATATATATATATATATATATATATATATATATATATATACAAAACTGAACAAGTTAATAGAATAATTGATTAACTGATTAAATTGTTAAAATGGACAAAAATCTTAAATGTTTAAAGAAACACCATAAAACCTTAATGAATGAAATTGTTCATGAAAAAGAAAAACGTTAGAACACCTTTTTTTTAAAAAAAAATATTATATATAGTATTGTATGTATAAAAATTAAGTTATGGCTCTTTCACAACCTCTGCATTTGCAGAAAACATTTTATATTTATTGTCTCCTTCAGGCCAGGAAATTGGTCTGCACCTAAATAAATCTGCCATCTTCTTTATTTGCACTCTAATAAAGTTTTAAAATTACCACATAAAACACCTGGGTACACATGATCAAGTACAAAAAAGGAAAACTTTTTGTAATTCTCACAGGTGACAGAATGTCATGCTAAAGCATTACTTATGTCCTTGTTTTTAATGGCCAGTGTGTGTTCATATATCCTTCTGTTCAAACACCTGATAGTTTTACCTGTATAAAAACAAGAACTTGATGAACAGAAAGCTATATAAACCACATGACTGGACTAACAGTCAAAATGGCCTTTAGCTCAAATGGTCTTTCTGAAATGTCTGATCTCAATAGAATTGGCATTGACCATGTGTATACACTGTCTACAGTGACCACAGGGGAAAGAATCAAATGTTTCATGCATTCCTGAAGATCCTGAAATGCACTTTACAGACATGTTGTATGTGAGTCTGCAGCTTTTAGGTTCTTTGTTTTGGAAGCAGTAACCAAATGCATTAGGGGAGGCCATTGGGCAGCACGATTATCCCACAGGGAAACATATTGGCAGATTTTGTTGGAGGCCAACAAACCCCCGGGCTTGAATGAGTCCATTTCTATCATGCCCTATTTAAAATTAAGGGCAGACCAATTATAGGTACTAAATAGGTTTACTCCATTTGATCAACATATTTTTTATATATACAAAAGTATATATTTTTTGTATATAGAATAGTATTTTTTAATATTGATTGATTTTAAGTATGGGTATAAAATGTGAATATTTATTGGATTTATTTATAAAAATATATATATATTCCTCAAACTGAATTTTTCTAAAATTGATTATAGTAAGAGGTTGTAATATTTGTTTAAATTATAGTTGTTTGGTTCTTTTATGTAACATTTAATACATTTTAATTGTTTTAATGAAATTTTACCTGTAAGTGTGGGTAGTTTTTTGGTATAATATGCTAAGTCCTGTGACTACTGTTTTAAATTCATTCCAACATTTATTTGGTATTTTAGTGGTTTCTTTAAAAATGCTTTGTGCTCAATTATTCAATTACTTCATCTATTAATCAATCAAGCTGTGTATAAAATACAGGGGTATACTGACTGTCTTCATCTGATGAAGTTGCATTGCCGATGAAAACGTGTAATCATTTTGTGGCGTTAATAAAAGGTTCATTTGCTTGTGGAGTTCTTCGTTGTTGGAGGTGACCATTCTTTCTGTCTTTTCGCTGTTTCCATCGAGTGGTTGGCTTTACTTCTCCTGGGTGGTTTTTCCTGGCCTGTTTGCTGTTTTTCCTAATTGATTTTTTGTTCTTCAGCTACTCCTTTGGTTTGATTCCTGAAGATCTCACACTTTTGTCCGTCTCTAAAATAGTTTTTAAATTCATTCTTGTAAGTGAACAGTGGCATGTAAACCATAACTTTGGCCAAATCTAAATGACCTAAAACTACTTTCCAATTTTCACTAATGATCTGTTTAACCAAAACCATCTCATTAGAAATAGGTATAGGAAAAATCTGTAGACATGTTTCAGGGACAGTTCATTTGACAGCAATTTTAGCATTTCAAAGATGGTTTGTGAGCAAAATGTGTTATTTGCCTGTTCTTTTGGGGGTGGTTCATAGAAATTCATAAATTATCACTAGGGTAACTGCCCTTGAGGACCATTTTTAAGCCTAGCCAGCTACCCCATGTGAGAATCAAACCCTGCACCTTGTGTTTGTAAGGTAAACCACTCAACTATTATGCCAACCTCCCACCCTTGGGTGAGTGAGTAAAGCTGCAGTTCTGTTATGAAACAAATAATGCTTTTGATATTGTTACTCTCCTTATTTTTGCATCTAGCATGTTGTTTATATTTCAAATCTCTTGACAGTTTTACAATTCTCTAGTGGATTATTCCAAATTGTGAACTTTTCTGTTTTATCTGGGAACAGTTCCTTTGTAGTTATGTGATGCTTATGTGTATTATCCTTCTGTTGTCTTTTAGGACATCTAGGACTATGGCACCCAGGTGTCTCAATCGCCCCTTCACTGACCCTGAGAATCAGGTCATTGTTGATGCTTTTAAGCAAGAGAATGCCTTCCTGCTTTGAGAGAGGATGTGGAGATATGTCAGGCAGAATGCAAATTTGGCAACAGATAGTCACAGACAGCCACAGCAGGACATATAATCAGGTGCACCATAGGGCTACTTTATGATCTTATCTGCATAGAGGAGAGCAGCTGCAGTGACCTGTGATTGGGTGGGTACTGGGGGGGACCTGCTAAAAAGCCACCATTAACAGAAAATAAGTTCCTGCCCACTGTCAGGGATCCAGAGAGCTCACAGGAAAGTGCAGAACAGCATGTCCTTTACATTGGTGCAACTGTTTCAGGGACAGCAGGCATGTGTCAGGAGGAGCTTCCAGGTAGGCTTTTGTATCTCAATTGTTAAATACTGGTGTATTGTAAAACAGCTTAAATCAATACATTAGTTCTGTTTCACAAGAAATATTTTTGGGGGGATTGAAGATTGCTACAATTAACAACACATTCCACATGGGGTAGGTTGGACTTGTCATCCAATATCTTGTTGAAAGTATAGTTCTTGGACATATAAAAAGGATAAAGTATTAGCCCCTGTAATACTGTTCATTGTGATGATGTTGCCCTTACCTTTTGCTTAACTTCTTCCAGAACCATCTGGAATACAGAGCATGCCATCATCTGCACATGGTAAGCCAAACATTTTTATGACAGCACTAATGGGCAATTCAAAGAAATATTTTAGTGTGTGATGTCGATGTCAGGACTGTTGTCTGTATTGCTGTATTGCCTAATAGTGGCACCACTGTTATTTTGTTAGCATATATTGGACTATAGTGGTGGTAGTATTAATTGTTCCTGTGTTTTTTGCTTATTATCACAGGTGATTTTGACAGTGGAAGTGTGGGACCTCTACCACTTGATGTCAGAGTATCAGCAGAATCTGAAGATGATGGTGGCCAAACAGAGGCACAGTTGGGGAGTGCAGAATTTGAATCTGACACTGAGGTTGACATACAACTATCTCCTGAAATTCCATTGGACACAGCTAGTAAGCCTACACTTACTCATTCCAGTGAGCCCGCAGATATTAAACAGGTGGAGGGCAAGACAGTCAATCACAGAAGTGTGGTCATTATGGCTTCAGTGCCTTTTTAGTCTGGCTGTAGCCAAAGTGTGGGCGAGGGGTCACACAGAAGGACTGTTAGGGATGCTCGGAGGAGGCCTGCTGTCCATCCTCTACCTGATCCAGGTGTCTCTTACTGTGCCACTCAACATATGTTTAGGGCCATCATGGAGGCACAGGCACATGCCATAGGTCTTCCAGAGAAATGCTTAGGATTGTAGATTTGGCACAGGATGACATGTGTGACAGCTTCCCCTGTGTTTCTAATTCAATGGATCTGTTGAATGACATATTGGAATGGGCAGTGTCTGTGATGGAATGTCTGCTGGGATGGGAATGGCATCCTCATGGGTGTAGGTCAGCCACATCATCTGCTTTTAGCTAACATGACCATGCCCGATCATGCTCCCATAGTGGCAGTACTTTCTCTGCTCCATCAGTTTTTGAGCTCTCCACACCCAGACTTGGCAGACCATGGGGTCTTGGTCGTGGAGATCCTCCTGAGGGAAGCTGATCCAGCAGACATCAGTCACATTCAGGTAGCAGCAGTGCATCTGACTGTAGGCGTGGACCTGTCAGTGCAACTTCCAGCAGAGCCAGTTCTCATGGACGGGTATGACAAGGATGAACTGCCACCTCTACCATGCATGGCTCATACCTGGCCAACATACCAAGATGTAGAGCTAGAGCAGATTTTGTCTGTGTTCATGCACACACTCACACAGCAATTTCACCTGGAGGACACACAACAGTTAACATGGTTCAGCCATGAATATTAAAAATCATTTTGTCTCACTGGCCATTTGTTGCTTTATCTGAATGTCTGTCTGCTTCACTTTCTTACTCACACAAACTCACCAACCTTTTGTGTCAGCCTAGCCCCCCCCCCCCCACACACACACAACACCCTGTGCAAGAGATGATAACTGTGCCATATCCCTGTTTTATATCTTTTGGATTCAGGGATACATAAGCTTTGTGTCTGATGCTCAGGGTGCATAGCTGAGTTAGTGCTTAGCATATCTGCATTTGTGATGTTGAATTGGTAATTGTACCTTTGACTTATATTGGTCTTAGAAAGTTAGACAGTTGATAGCATCAACATTTTTCCATCTTAATTGTTAGTGATCTTGTGAGGGTTGCAAAGTCTGAAACTGCAATGTGTAACATTACTTTATAACTTCTCTCTTTAATGATTTTTCAGTGCAAATGTATGGTGATAAACTGAGGCCATGCAGTGACCATCACTACTTTTGAGAGGTATGATTGTGTGAATCTTTGATGCCTGAGGCCTCCTACTTAATAATGGATGCATATAAATCAAATAAGTCTCTGCTGTCACATGTTTAGGTCATTTCTGTACAAATCCCCCATCTTTTACTTGCTTACACTACCAAGTAGCAACGTGCAAGGATTTGCCAGTCATTCATATTATTACACAATACACTCCAGGTTCAACACTTACCTTGTAAATCCAGCAGTTGCAATAACTTTAGTTCACAGCTTACTCTGTCTGATACAAGCAGTACACAGTCAATATATGGGGAGGTAAAGCTTGTGAGAGTTGCCTAGCATCAATGTTACTATATGCATGTGCATAGGAGGAGGGTTTTAGGCCCTTAGGTGGTGAGTGAGTGTGCTATGCATTGTCTCTTAGACAATGTGAGGGCATATTGAGCACCCTTATGTCTAGCTACACCCACAGCAACTGCTGCTTCCCCCTCCGATTCCTCACGTGCATGTGGCTGTGGTGACCTTGCCATTGATGGTGGGATGTGTACTCCTTCCCATTGCTGATCCCCCTGAAGTTGTTTTCTCAGGATGATGTTGTGTAGCAAGGTACATACTGTGAATATTTCAGTACATGTCTGTGAATTGTGCTGCAGGGCTCCCCCAGATATACCTTGACACCAGAACCATGATTTCAGCAGCCCATGTACATGCTCTATGATATTTCTGGTTTGAGCGTGTGCCTCATTATGGTGATCTTTTGGCAATAGTATCAGTTTGGGTAAGTGTTCTAGATGTATAGGCTACTGGTCTGCCTTCTTGAAGAATAACTGCACCAAGACCAAATTTTGAAGCATCGCAGGAAAGAGTTACTGGTTTGTTGATTTCATAGTATCTTAATGTAGGTGGGGTAGAAATTTTCTGCTTAAGGTCTTCAAATGCTTTCTGGTGTTGTTCTAACCAAGACCATGTAACATTTTTGCATGTTAGCTCTCTCAAAGGTGCTGTCAACTCACTGAAGTCTGGTACAACCTTGCCTAAATAGTTGACCATACCAAGAAAACTTGTAGAGCTTGAACGTTATCTGGAGCTGGCATCTCAAGAATAGCTGCTTGCTTGGACAGGTCTGGTCTCAAGCCAATGCTAGTAAACATATGACCTACATATGCAACTTCTGGTAGTCTGAATTTGCACTTCTGAGGATTGAGCTTTAAGTTCACTTCACATGCTCTTTCTAGAACTCTCTTAAGATTTCTGTCATGCTCTACTTCTTCATTGCCTCCAACCAATAAATCATCTACTATTATGGCACAAGGATAACCTAAAAAAAAATTACCCATTGCATGCTGAAAGACTTCACTTGCATAATTTATTCCAAATGGCATCCTGAGAAATCTATATCTTCCAAATGGGGTACTGAATGTAGTCAGTAATGAAGATCAGTGATCAAGCATCACTTGCCAAAATGAACTTTTGCATCCAAAACTGAAAAAACAGTGGCATTCGGTATTAGAGCAGCAATCTCTTCAACTGTACACATATGATGATGCAGTCTCATTAATGCTTTGTTCAAATATCTTGGGTCAATACATATTCTTATTTTATTTGAGCCTTTTTTGTGAGTGGCTACCATGGACAACACCCATTCAGTAGGTTTTGCAACTGGACAAATTACACCTTGCTGTACCATTTTATCCAGCTGAGCTTTAACTTTATTCTGCATAGCTATCAGAACTTTTCTTGCTGGTCTGACTGCTGGACTGACTTCAGGGTCTAACTTCATGGAATACTCAACTGGAAGTTTGCCCAACTTGTCATCAAAAACATCAGCATACTCTGAAAATAGTGTTAGTGAAGCTGAAACTGGGACGTGCTTATTTGAAGTACTTCTTTGGTAAAAGAAAGCAGATTCATTCTCAAGCTGTCTCTGAGACTCAATATGACTGCACAGGTCTTCAGACTACATAGAATAATAATCTATAACATTTCTTGGCCATATAACATGAAAGTATTACTGTGCCTTTGGTCTGAATTTCTTCACCTCCATAAGCAACAAGTTTCGTACAGCTGGCCACATTTAGTTATTCACCAGCTCTTACCTTAACAAATGTGTCTGCTGACATAACATTGCACTTTGAATCAGTGTCCACTTTGAGCTCGATGGATTTACCATTGATCTGGACAGTACAAAATACTTCATTCTTTGCCAATAAATCTACTGCATCAGCCTTTTCACCAATTACTGATACACCATCCACATAGAAAATAGATTGCAGTTCTACTTGATGAACTTGCTTTTTTAAATGGCCCTTCTTTATAACTGTACAAGGCTTACTTGATCTGCAAAATTTTTGAAAATGGTTCCATTTTATACACTTGTGGCATTGCTTACTAAATGCTAAGCATTTTTCTCTTTTATACTCATGGCTGGCACCACAATTATGACAGTTAACAATAAACCTTGATTTGGGTTTTGCTGACTCACCCTTAATGAACTGAGCATGCTCTCTTTACTGAGCTAGTCGTGGAACGTACTAGAAGACCACGGGCTTTACCTGGGGATCCTGCAGGAGTGGCAGGTGCCATGTGTTTAGGGCTGCTTCTATTAGTCACATGCTACATGCTGTCAACATTTGTTCTGGAGTTTACTGAAACCATGCTCTTATCACTTGCAAGCATATTTGTGTGTCTTTCTGTAACTTCATTATTTGACAAATCTCAATGACTTTACTCAGCATTAAATCACTGTCATGAAGCAACATTTTTCTCACTGCAGCACTATTAATACCACACACAAGCCTGTCCTTTATTAACTCACATTTTAAGTAACCAGACTTACACATTTTAGCTTTGTTTCTCAGGTCAGTTATATAAGCTGCAAATGTTTCTCCTGGCTTTGATCTCTTGTGTAAAACAAATGCCTCTCTAATGTAACATTATTCTGGGGGTTGCACGTTTCTCTAAATTTGTGCTTCAAACACTCATGGTCTTCCCTTGATTCAGCCTGTACAACAATATGACAGTTTGCCCCTTCACCTTCACATACTGCTGGTGCATATACAAATGAATGCCCTCTTTCAGTAGCCTCTGACTTAACTAGGTATAACAAAATGAATGCCCTAGTGTTTACATCTTTGTCAGAATAAGCTGCTTTTATGAATATATTGTATTCTTGCTCAAATATTCCCCAGTTATTTGCAATTTTCTGATCAAATACAAGTGGTGATGGTTTTTGAAATCTGTTTGCCATGCCAACAAATTATAGTAAACACAATGCAACCAAGTCCCTTTGTAACTATACGAACATGCACACATATACATATGCCAGAAATTTATGCCAGTGCTTGCAACTATGTCCAATAGCACAACAAGCCTCATATGAATAACTGAATCTTGCAAAATACATTCCTCAGGTACTGTAATACTTTTGAAATTGATGTACTGTAAAAGTCACTTATTGTCATTTTAAGAAACATTTCAAATAACTACATTTTGCGAATAAACAGCACATCAAAACTTTCCCAAAATGACTGTATGTTGCCAAACAACTCTTCACAGTGCAAGAAACACTCTGTAATGGTGGCTTTTTGTGAATAGACACACCCAGGACAACAGATGTTTTGAAATGGCTGCAGTTTGACTGCACTCTCAAAAATAGTTGCACTTTGCACACAACAAACTCTTTGGAATAAACGCACAGCAATAAGCACACACTGTAAGCACTTTTACACATTTTGAGATACTTTGAATAACTCTAGTTATGCTATTCCGAGCTTCAACCGATGCAAATTAGTAGTTTATGCCAAAACACAATAAGTTGCCAAAAAACATGCAGTTGGTTTGCTTTATTTATGCTTAATGTGCCCTTTGTTCCCTTTATTATTTTTGTTTTGCTCATTTAATTTCTTTTCATGTCCATTATAATTTCTTGTGCTCGTTTTAACAATAAACATGCTTGTTTACCAATCCTTAGGTAATTCTATGCCCTTTATATTCTTTTATAATAATTGTTTTGTCAAACAGTTTAATTTTAAGCATTTTGTTTGATTAATAAAGTTTTTAATGCTACCTGTTTGCTTAATAAACATTTCTGTGCTATTTGTTTGCTTAGTAATGCATTCTGCTCCCTTATAATGCTCCATTTCATCTTTTTTATAAAACAAATCATTTGTACAAGTTTTTAATACCTTTAGTTCATTTCTGGCCCTTTTTTGCATTCGTTTCTCTTAGGTCATCTTCACTGTTAACTCTGCACCTCGTGGCTTTGAAAAGCAGTCTCTGGAATCCCGGTTCTGAAACCATGTCACTCGTCTCATCAGGATGAAGTAGATGAACAGTGTGGATTTTTGTTCAAGCAGATTTATGATATATAAACACATAAGAAATGAGGCTAAGTAGCTTTAACTTATATACAAACTAGCTAACATACATATACATGTTCACACTCTGGCTGCACTTCTCAAAATGGCACTGAAGCTAGCATGTGCTTGATATTCATATGCACGTTCAGTCCTTGGAAATGCATCTTAAAGGTACAACACGTTTTTCTACAGCTGTAAACATGTTTTGTAACATAGCAATGAATACTGATCCTGCAGCTAAACTTGATTTAATTAATTTGCAGAAACTGAAAGAAAAACAAGCTGCAAGTAAAATCAGTTCAACAGAAGAACTATGAATCTAAACATAATGATCTACATAATTGCATTTGGATTTTGCTTGCCAAAACCTCAAGCAGAAAACCCATTGCAAAAACAAGAACAAGTGTAAAGTACATTTAAAAGGCCTGTATCTACAGCTTACATTCTGGAAATCAAGTTTTAAGATGTAGGTGGTAAAAAAGAAAATCTAAAGACCTCCCTTACTCTTAAAACAAGGTTAAGAAATGGCTTCAGGATTCAAACTACATGGGAAACTATTTTAGATGGAATATTACAGAAACATAGAGATGCTGGGCAGGATTAGCACTATCATTCTTGAAATCCATGGAGAGCACACCAGCATTTCAAGGTATAATGCTTTGCACACATTTAGACCAGCTACTATACAGACAGGGACCGAAGGTGGAGGTATCTCGAGTTACATCAAAAATGAGTATGCATAAAAGCTGATCAAATAGGACAATTCAGCTTCTCCATATTCACATCACCATGGGCAAAATCCCATACCATTTCCTTGCAAGCTACAGGTCCACCTCTATGATCCAGGAAACCCATAACATGTATTTAGACTTATTGGAAACACTCACCATCTGACCGAAAGCCATATTCATGGGCGACTTTAATTACCTCACTATTAACTGGGAATCATATACATCACCAAAAGTGCAAGCACAGAGATTTTGTAAACACAAGCTCCCTGGACCAGACTGTCAATATGCTGACTACAGACATAAATATGCTGGAGCTGGTCCTCAATAATATGGGAGAGTGCTTTACATCCCCTAGAGTAATGTCTTCTATGGAAAGGTCAGATCACAAAATGGTCTTCTTTAATGTAAAAATAAAACTCACAACCTCAGGTAACACTGGAATGTTCAGAAACTACTCTGAGGCTAACTTCCTACTATTAAATGCTAACCTGGCAAAATTTCAAGCACCCCTAAATCCAGAGAACACTGCTGCCTATGTGGAACTGTTCAAGGAAATTTATAAAAGCATGTTAATAGCTACATAGAGACACCAGTAAGAAGATCAGAACTAAGTCAAGAAGCAAGCCACCCGAGTGGAACCACAACATCAATAGGCTGTATAATAGATGGAAGAAAATCATGGCAAAAGTTAGGAAGCATAGCATCTAGCAGGATAAAAGCACTTGTATTAAAGTAAAGTAAAGTCTACCAAAGTCAAATTTGAGCTGAATTTGCCCTCCCAGGCCAAGGATAACCACAAAGCATTATTAACTGTGTCTGCAATCTCAAAGGTAGAGCACAATCATGTGTGGAGCTCATTGTTAATAGAATCACATACACTAAGACAGAAGAGCCATAAAGACAATAGTGTAGACTATTGAGGATAAGCAAGAAATGATGTATTGTTACTATTATGCAAAAAGCTCAGAATTTCCAAACACAAGATATACAAAAGGATTAAGAGAGAAATTAGAGGAAAGAAAAATACTTCCGCAAGAAAGACTTTCAGAAACTTCAAATAAAAATTTGCATTCATTAATATAACAGATTTGTGAAAAACATTGTATAGATCAAGATACTTTGATCTGTTTGGAAAAGGAAGCATTTGAGGAAGTGCAAAAATATAAACAACAAAATCTGGAGATATTTAAAAAGTATAAGAAAGAAATATGGACATAGGAAATAAAAAGAGATTTGATATGGTGTAATATTTATGCAAAGGAGACAGTCAAATTAATCAAAATAAAGAAGGCAGCCCCAAAGATATAAGAGAAATACAGGCAAAAGCATTTGTGTTTGCAAAATTTTACAATAAAAAATAATATCACAAAGATGGAACTTAGAAAAGAATATTAGTATAGTAGAAGTTAAAAAAAAAATAGAAGAAGTTATGGAGTGCCTGCGATGTGAAGGATTCGATGTAGACGGTCAAATACAGGTTACATCACAGCATGACGTAGTGAGTCCCCAAAGAAAGGAAAAACAGGAAGATCAGGAGATATCTGAAGAAGAAATATGGGCATGGGAAAGAAAAAGAGATTTAATATGGTGTAATATTTATGCAAAGGAGAAAGCAAAACTAACCAATGCAAAAAGAGCAGCACCAAAGATATTTGAAGAGAAATACAGGCAAAGGAATCCATACATGGAGAACTTTACAATACCAGAAATAAGAAGACAAAGAGGTAAAGTAGAAAAGGAGATTAGTAATGGAGAAGTTAAAGAAATAGAAACTGAGGTTATGGAGTATCCGCAAAGTGAAGGATTCAGTGTAAAAAAAAACGAATGCAGAAAACACCACAACAGGATAGAGCAATGGATATCCATATCAAAGGGAAACCAGTGGAACAGGAAGCAATTGATCAGGTGCCGTATCAAGATATTTTGGAGCCTTACACAGGAAACCAATATAAACTTTCACTTGAAGTTAGACAGCAAGGAAAGGAATAGGAAACTGTGTAAACTCCGATGCAGTCAATGTTGAAGAGTGATAGGCCAGTGATTTCCCATATTACAGAGCAACGTATGGCACAGGATGAAATTGAAGAGAAGGTCACAGGAAGATGCTATAGATCTTTCTATAGAATGCCCACAGGAAATGGAAAACAAGGGATGTGCCCTCAGTTTGGAAGAACATGAGCTAAGAGAAGAGTTGCTTGATTTAATAGAAATGGATATAGTAAGGTCAATGACAGAAGTAGACTGCAGAAGGTGAATAAAACCCAAAAAGTCAGAAGTCTGATAAAATAAATGAAAAGCAGCAGTTTGGACTGTTTATAGAGATCCATGTGATATAACAGAAGTAAACAGGATATATTACAGTTTTGCTAAATTAATAACTGATAAAGTTCTACCACAATAACACAAGGTAGTGAGGGAAAGGAATGGGTGAAATCGAACACTATCATGGAACTATTGAATAAAGACAACTATAAAGCAATTAAGACAAGAAGTGTCACTGTTAGAAGACTATAGAAGAGGGAATAGATCAACAAAAATATCAAGAAAGATAGATGTGATAAAAGAAATGCACAGTATTAGGACAGACCAGGATCTATCATGCACTATTGTAAATAACAAACTATAAATGTCAGTACAGGCAGAAAAACTTAGAAGATACACAGATAAATATAAAGGAAAAGTACAAAATAAGCAATTTATTGATGACCCCAAAAAGTTTTATAGATAATTGGTAGAAAAGGTAAAAGGAATTGAAAGACCACCAAAAAAGAGGAAATAGATACATTTTGGAGAAGCATCTATGAAGATTCTATGAAGATTCTGTGGAACATAACAAAGATGCTAAATGGATAGAAGAAGTAAAAGAAAGAATAAGAAGTTTAAATATTCAGGATATGAAATGGGATCAAGTAACAGCCAAGGGATTGAAACAAAGTTAAGAAAAGTCTCTAATTGGAAAACCCCAGGACCAGATGCAGTACCTAACTTTTGGTTAAAAGTATTAACATCTTTGCATGAACATTTAGCTACGAGTACGGACCATTTGTATGTGCACCTGAAACAGACACCATCCTGGCTAACAATAGGCAAAACAATGCTCCTACTTAAGACTGAACTTGCAAGCTAACCTAAAAATTATAGACCGATAACTTGCCTTCCAACGACATATAAACTATAAATGGGAATTAATGCTGACAGAGTTTATAGTCATTTAGAAGAAAACTCAATTATGGCAGTAGAACAAAGGGGAACTAAAAGAAAACCATATGGAACAAAGGATCAGGATCATTTGTTGTTAAATAAAGTCATAGTGGAGAACTGTAAAAAAGGGAAGGAATTTAAGCATGGCATGGATTGACTATTAAAAAAGCATTTGATAGTATCCCACATTCATGGATAAAAGAGTACTGAAAAATGTATAAGATACTCCCTACACTGATTGACTACATAACAGTGGCCATGAAACAGTGACAGACCACTTTGCAATTAAGTCATGATAAAGGACAGATTATTATCCCAGGGATAAAAATTCAAAGGGGGATATTCTAGGGTGACTCTGTCACCGTTGCTATTCTGCCCTGCCATTAACCCATTAAGCTGTTTACACAACAGCTTAGGCCATGGCTATAATTTGGCTCCTAGAAAACAACAAAATGTAAAGGCTTATCATCTTTTTTTCAATTATTTAATACTGTATAGCTCATCAGATGAGGAACTGAAAGCACAGCTGCAGGTTGTCAAAACTTTTTCAGATGATATAAGAATGTCATTTGGTTTTGATAAGTGTGCAAAAGCAACCTTTAAAGCAGGAAAACCTTCAGCATCAAGAAAACATCAGTTTGGGACAAGAATAAAATAATGAAAATAAATAAATGAAGAAGAATAAAAGAACTTGAGCAGGAAGGAGTGTATAAATATGTGGGAATCGATAAAGCATCAGCAATAAAACATGAACAAATGCAAATAAAACTTAGTAAAGAATATTTTAGAATACTTAAATTAATCATGAAAACAGTGTTGACATCTAGGAACAAAATCCAAGCTATAAACCAATTTGCTCCTGCTGTCCTAACTTACAGTTTTGGAGTGATTGATTGGCCCCAGAACATGTTGGATAGATTAGATAGGAAAACAAGAAGGATGCTGCATGCTCACCAAATGATTTATAAAAATCAGTGCATATCAAGATTATATATCCCCCATTCTGAAGGAGGGATGGGCCTTGAACTTGATTACATATATAGATCTGCAATTGTGAAACTGCACACATATCTGCTGACCTCACAAGACCCAAATGTAGTGAAAGTTTTGAAACATGAGGAGAATAAATTTAAGATGACTTCTCTGCTTAATTTAGCAGAAGCATATTGGTGTCAAGCAGGAACTGAAATCAAACCAGAAGTAAATAAAAATCAGGCAGCAACTGAATCTGCCATAAAAAAACAAAAGAAAGAATATAGGGTGAAGGACCAGATGAGAAGGCAAGAAGTGTGGAAAAAGCATAAATATAGTTGCAAGTATAGAAATCTTCTGACAGAACCTCATATTGACCAGGAACGAATGCAGGAATGGTTAAGGAGAGGTGAATTTAAGCCAAGAGATGAAAGGTTAATAATGGCAGCCCAAGAAAGTGGGCTACGTACATGCTGCTTTACAAAATCCATTGAAACAGACAAATGTAGGTTTTGTAAAACTGAATTGGAAACAGTTGCATACCTCATTGCTGGTTGTGACATACTAATGGCAGAAGGACTGTATACTGAAAGGCATAATAATGTGGCAAGACTGTTGCACTGCAGATTGTGCAAACATTATGGTACTGAAGTGGCTGAAAAACACTGGAAATATGAGCCACAAAGCATCATAGAAAATTATGAAGTTTATATCACATGGGATCACTCATTACCAACAGTTCAAAAGATAGATGCTAGAAAAAACAGATATAGTGGTCCAGGAAAAGAAGACAAAAGTAGCATTGATCATTGAAATCTCCACACCCAGTGATTACAGTGTCCTGCATACAGAGACACACAAAGTCATAAAATATCAGGATTTACAAGCAGAAACGAGAGCAGTGTGGAAGAAAGATACCCAGATAATCCCAATACTAGTAGGAGCAATGGGTCTTATAGAACAGAATCTACAATTGTATTTAGATATGTTACCAATCCATGTAACCCCATACAAATTGCAGAAGGAGTCATTACCGGGCACATCACGGGTGCTGTTAAGAGCACAACTGGCTGACATCAAACAGTGAAACAATACTAATTTCATGAACTTTAATCATACTTTGACTTAGGAATGAGGTCCATTCCCATCATGGTAACCCAAAAGACTTGGAAAAATTTAAGAGACAGAAGATATAGCAAACCTACTGGTAGACAAATTCATCTCTAACTTTGCCCCTCTCTTCTCCTCAACCTCCCCTCAGGAAATGCCATCAAATTGCTAGCACTAAGGAACAGGTCCTCAATGCACTCTCTAAGGCAAAGAACACTGCATCAATGGATCCAGACAATATCCCAGGATACCTTCTAAACAGCATGAAACATGACCTGTCAAGCTCTCTGTAATTGCAATTTAACTGTAGCCAACAAACAGACTTTGCGTCTTATGAATGGAGAACAGCAACAATCATCCCTCTGCACAATGGTGGGCCATCTACTGAAGCTGGAAACTACAGATGGTTAAATCTTACTAGTCTCACATCCAATGCCATAAAAAGATTTATCATGGAAATGATCAGTAATGACAAAGGGACCCTCCAGACATTTTACCCAACTCAGTCTGGTTTTGTCAAAGACATATAAACCATTATGTCACCCAGTGGATAACCAACTGGCTCACAGACAGGACCCAGGAAGTTAGAATTGATGAGTCCACCTCTACCCAGAGGCCTGTCACCAGTGGAGTGCCTCAGGGATTGGTCCCGGGACTGTTACTTTTTGGCATTTACTTCGCTGAAGTCAAGGACAATGTTAAGGGCCTCTGGCTGACTAAATGTGAGATGATTGCAAATTAAGGGCAGTCATAGAAACCCCCACTGACACAAATGTTCTCCAGGAAGACTTGACACAAATAACTTGAGTCAGACCCATGGACTAAAACTAAATGCCAAGAAATGCATAATAGTATACTTCAGGTAGTCTTCTAACCCTGATCGCTATCTTACTGTCAACACACCCCTAAGAGTTGACCCAAAAGTCAGGGACTTGAGGACACACATAGATGGTAATCTAGTCTGTGGCCATCACATGTCTACAATAGTGAGGAAATTATTTTATGTTATGCAAATTAAAGGTATGGCATCTAGATTCAAGGAGGTCATTGTTCTGGTTTACCTTTACAATATCGAATCACAGTGGTGCGATTGCTTATACGATTTGCTCATATGAGCAATCACAGTGGTGCGATTGCTCATATGAGCAAATCGTAACCACAAAAATCAAAACAGTGACAGTTTTACATGTTCGAAAATCAGCAAATTGAAAAGCAGATTCGCTGATTTTCGAACATAAATGTTGAAAAACTAATGTAATGAAGTAAAAAGCAGGGGGGCAAGCCCCCCTGCACCCCCTATGTGGGGGGCTACAGCCCCCACACCCCCCCACTTTAATATTCTAACTCTGTGATTGCACTACAGTGGGGAAAGGGACCATTTTCCGATCCCCATTATAGTGCAATCTGCCCCAAAATGCCAAATCTGCAATGAGCGAATGCCAATGTGCATTCGCTCACTGCACATTCAAACCTTTTTCTGTTTTGCATTTGCAAACTTTGCAAACAGCCTTTTGGACAATTGCTGTTTGCCCTTGTGCATTATGCACACATGAATGTAAACCCATTGTTCTACTGTATTCATCATTCATCAAACCTATCATTGAATACAATGCCTCCTTTGATGCATACCTAACCAGGGACATCCAACAATTGGAATGTTCACAGAGGTTACTCACTTAAAGAATGCAGGACACAAGTAACATGTCCTCTGCAGACCACCTCAAGGTGTTATCCCTGTATTCTGCCTCCTACAGACTGTTAAGTGGAGATCTATGCCTGGCATACAAGGTATTATCAGACCCCACCGTAATGGATGTCCTGCATATCCCCAAAACAAATAGCACCAGAATTACCCATTCTAAAGACTTAAACCCTGCCTATGATATAAATAGAACCTACTGGAGAAACAGGTATGCATCCCAGACACTACCCCTTCTCTGGAACAGGCTCCCTATCCAAGCAGGGTTGCTTCCTGGCACAATTCAAGTGTAACTTGGACAGTTGGATGGGGAATAGGAAATTCATATGTGGTTTAACACCTGTGTCTCTAATGGACACAGGCAGTCTGTAAATGGTTGTCAGAGATTTGGGGTGCATGGCTATGTTTAAAAAGGCCCTTCTGGTCATTAGCCTAGCACATACCTATGAACCTATTAGCAATCAAATTATTTAATAGAGGAAATAAGCTGAGAGAAGAGTCAAAGAAATGTCACCTATGAGTAATGTCTTTTAATAATGTAATGAATGCGCAGTTACTAAGATCAAGCCACAGGATGGATTAAAGATGTCGTTGAAGTTGCAAACATGTTTTAGCTCTACAAAGAACATTTTACTCTTAGGTATGGTTTTTTTCATTCATTAATTTGAGGTGTTCTAATTAGGCTCATGTTGAAATTCCAAGAGTGACAGCTGAGATCTTTGTAGTAGCATGAATGTAAGTTTAAATATGGGAGTTGATACTATATCTCAGGTTGTGGTTGTTGGAATATTCCCCTACTCCACAGTGCACTTATTCTATCTAATACAATAATAATTCAAACTCATTATATATATTTATATTTATTATAATCTTGTTGATATATTTATCTCCTGCTCTACTGATTTTTTTACTATTTTCTTGGCACAATGTGTCAGTAGATATAGACTCTTTTGCTCACTGCTGTTTTTTATTTCTTTGTTACTTAAGCAAGCTGCAACTGGTGATATCATAATAAAGGAGTACAGACCCCCATAGTATCATATCTTCTGTTATTGTCTGCTCTAGTGTGGTTATTTTGTTATCTCTGAAGTTTTGTTGCTCTGCAATATTTTAATAGTATAGCAACCGTATTTTAATATTTTATATTGAGTTTTTGATTGACATGAACAGGATCACTGCAGCTTGTGGCAAAATCACTATCTTCCAATTTCTATCACTAGTTGTGCTCACCATGAATACAGATTTAATTTTTTTTTCATCCTCTCCCCCCTTAGCAAGCTACTTCTGGAGATATTGAAAACCAAAATGCATTTCCATTAACAGTGGGCATGGTAGTGCTTCTGCTCTATGCTGTTATTTCTTTAGTGTGTGTGAGTTATATCTTTATGTATCTTTATATTTAGCCTTTGAATCAATAACTTTTGTTTCAATGTTTCAAGAATATTTGCTAGAAATAAAGTTTATTCTGAGGTTTTTCTTTTTTTCTTACTCTGCCAGCCATGCAATGAGACTACAATAATGCCAACATTAGCAAAAAGAGATATGAATACCTGTCAATACAAGCCTTTACTGGAATGCATGAGTCAATGTTTTGATTTTCCCAATAGTTGCATCCATCTGAGACTGTGCATAGCTTTTTGTTCTCCCCCAGTGGTAGTAATCATGTTATACGGCAGAGAAGTGCATAACATTTTGTTCTCCCCCAATGGTAGCGTAGCAACCATTTTATACTGCAGGAAGTGCATATCTTTTTGTTCTCCCCAATAGTAACACCCATTGTGCATAGCTTTTTGTTCACTGATAATCCCAATAAGTAAGAACAAACAGGACAAACTGTTAGCAAGGAAAACAGAGGAAAAACATCTTATAAACATGTTTGCATAATTATGTAAAATAGTGGGGTATGGCTGGACAACAGCTCTGGTTTTTAGCTGGATGAAAGTAACAATAAGACAAAATGGTTGCAAAATGGCATACGTGTCTATTCAGTGTAAAGCTAACATACAGAGTATAAGAGCCATTTAAAGAAACACTTTTTGGTACTGCCTTCTGCTAATTGTATTGCCTGTTAACAAACTTCAGAGTTTATTATGCACAGTCATGTGTGTTTTATAAATACAGACAGATGCTTGGGAAAGTGGATCATACTGTACTGGATGCTGTCAACAATGAGAGCCTCCAGTGGGCTGATATGCATTTTGTTAAGTAAGCAAGAGCACACTTGATCCAGTTTTGACAGGTTTCCCAAAACAGCTAAGTCTTCAGGAGGAAAACAATTAGTCAACCCAAAGATGATCTGTCCTGCCAAAGTGTCTTATTTCAGCAGCTTTTTTTGCCAAGGACTTCATATTTTTGTTTACTTGTTTTATAAATACTTTTAAGGTAACTGACCTACATAATTCCTTACTTCATACAGTGCCAAAATGAAATCCTCATAGTTCTGAGTAGAAGGCTGGCTAACAGGCCAGTCTAGTCCCATACAAGAACAAGTAAGACCCAGCATTATCAAAGCTCTTTGAATCAGTTTACCTGAAAAATGTAAACCCAAAAAGATCACTCAGTCTACTTTTAATGGTTATTGTCAGACAGCATCACAGCTATTGGTTATTGCTTTGCATAATTAACAATGTTTGTCTCATGATAAGTTGTAAATATACCTGTTTCCCTAAACTTGCATTACAAGATGTTTCATTTTTCACATACCAGATCTCTGTATATTACACATATACAGAGAGAGAAAGAGAGAGAGAGAGTCAGAAAGAGTGGGACACAAACACACACACAGACACATACACACACACACACACACACACACACACACACACACACACACACACACACACACACACACACACACACACATTAATAAAATATGTCAATCTTTTTACAAATGAAAAGTCTTTATTTACAAGCATAGATTATCAAATAGCAACAACAGTGCAATTTGTCATACAAAATTACCAACAATCAAGTTCTTCATCTAAAGCAATATTGTATTTCAGTTATCTTCAATAAGGAAGATAAACTAAGTAATGTAAAAAGATATCTCCATATTTATTCAATTCTTTCATATCTACCTTTTTATCTGACCATGATTTAGTTTTACACCAACACTTATTTATTTGATCTGTGCAACTGCAGTGGTGGTGCTGCGGTAGTGTTGTTGCCTCATAGCAAGATGTTGTCCCATTCGATTCTCAGCTAGACCGTCTTCTGTGTGGAGGTATACGTGAATGAGGCATGCCTTCGTTGAAGGTTGTGCATCAGGGCTGGTAACCCGGTACATAAAAAATCCACTACCAATCATTAGCAGACCGGAGTTTCGCTGTGGTGACCCCTAACTGGGAAAAGCCGAAAGACACAAACAAACTTATTTATTTGATCTGTACAGTCTTCTGGTATATGTTTCCAATTTTTAAATAAAGGCCATCATGGGAAGAATCATCATGGACCTTATCCACAAAGATATAGGTGACCTTCAAACCCTTGACCCACCCCAGTTTGTTTCATCAGGGGTAAATCCTGCTTATTAAACCTAGTGGACTTCTTTGAAAATGTCACTAAAGCCCTGGATGAGGGCAAACAGTACATACTGCCTATCTTGACTTAGCCAAGGCCTTTGACACAATCCCCATTCAGGTATCATAGAGAAACTCTTCCAGCTGGAGATTAACCCATACGTCACTAGATGGGTAGCAAACTGGCTCATCAACAGAGCACACTGTCAAAGTTAGGGTGTTCACCTCAACCAGTAGACCAGTTACCAGTGGGGTAACACAAGGATCTCTGCTGGGCCCTCTACTGTTTGGAATCTATTTCTCTGAAGTCCAAGCAAAGGTAAATGGCCTGTGGCTACCATGTTTGCAGATGACTGTAAACTGGGTGCAATCATAGAGTCTCCCAACAATGTTAACATACTACAGAAAGCCTGACACAGCCAAATGATTGGTGCAAGACTCATAGACTAAAACTTAATACAAAAAAAAATGCCTCATTATCCCCTTTGGCAAAGAAGTAGCCACTGCTAATTATGATACAGCTAGCACCCCTCTATGCTCAAATTCAGTGGTGTGAGACTTGGGAACACAGGTTGATAGGAATCTAAACTTCAATTACCACGTGTCTGCAGTTGTAAGAAAAGCATTCTACATTGCACATCTCATAAATAAGGGCATCGCATCAAAGACCAGGGAGGCTATAGCTCTGCTGTACTCGACACTTATCAGACTACTAATTGAATACAATGCTCCCTTCTGTATGTACCTCATCAGACACCTGCAGCAACTGGAGAGACAACAGAGATTTCTAACCAAGAGAATCCAGGGCCCCCAAAACATGACATACATGGAAAGACTGAAAGCCCTGTCTCTGTACTCTGTGTCTACAGTCTGCTGACAGACAACCTGTGCCTGGCCTACAGAGCATTCTCTGACCTTGCCCTAATGGAAATGCTGCACATCTGCAAATCAAATGGGACAAGAATAACTCACTCCAGGGATCTCAACCTAGCCTGTGGCATTAACAGAACATGCTGGAGAGACAGATATAACTCCAGTGCTTGCCACTTCTCTGGAATAAGCTTCCACTCCACATGAAGCAGAGCTCCTCAGTGACCCTATTCAAGTGCAACCTTGACAAGTGGATGGGTGACTGTAAACTCACCTCAGGGTGGCACCTATGTCCCTCATGGACAGGGCAGTCCAGCCGGTGCTGATTACAGAATTGCTCTACTAACAATGACCATCTAACTATGGTCAATAAGGGTACTTGGGTTAGTACACGAGTAGGCTTGTAAAGGCCCTAGGGCCATTAGTCTAGTAATCTCCAATGAACCTATAAACCTCCTTGTAAAACAGGGTACTTACTTAATTTGCTTTCTCTTAACAAATCAAAGACATTTTCCAATGGGAGTGTATAATCTTCATTAGGGCCATAAAAGATTACATATCAAGATAATGCATGTTTTATAGGTATGAATTGGAATTAACACTCGTCCATCTCTTCATCTAGGATTTTATCCAATTACAGTAGTCCAGGGACCTATGATGCAAGGTTATGACCCCCTTATTTGACTGAAGTACCTCAGCATGCCACTCCCTATCTATCCCAAGATTTTAAAAATATAACTTCATTTCATTTCTATTTACATTCCCATAATGCAATAAAAGTTATCTCATATTCTGCATGGTAACTGAATTGCTGACTCTCTTAATACTTAGTCCTGAAATGTGGAGACAAAATTGTTAAAATACTGACTTACATACACCAAGTCTGAGATTGCTATTTCTCAGAATATTCCATTTTCTCCAAAGTATGGTGACCTCAGCATTAATATGTATAATTATGAGGTGGGGAGGATTGTCTCCCACATCTTGGGGTGCAGCAGGGTTTGCTTCCTGCAAAGAAAAAAAAAAGAGTTTAAAGTTGAAAAGTGATGGGTGTTATTCACTCTTCTGTATTTTCAGTGTCTTTTTTTTCAGTGTTTCAAGATGTGAGATTTTGAGTTCCACATTTCATTAGGTAGCCATTCTACATAACATGGATCGATATGGCCTTAGCCTTAAGATGGATACAAATACCTTTTAATTTCCTGGATAATTAGTGGGCCATCATCAGTTATTCGAACAGGAATTCAGGAATGAAATAACCTTAATGGCTGGTGTTATTATGTTTTTTCCATGATGCAGAGAAAGTACCTTTGTTATTGTTCTCCATCTTAATTTGTAATACTTTAAACTAAAATTTAAAAAGAGAAATGGAAAAAAAAGAAAAAAAATAGAAAAAGAAAATTGTGTTGAAAGAGAGAAAGAGAAGCCAACTATCTACAACAATAATGAAATAACAAGTTAGTTAATTATTTTACATACAATTGTGCTAATTAGCAGCAATGAAGCACATTAGGTGTTACTATGGTATATATTAATCTGTTTATGACAGGTAATTACTCAACGTATTAAGCATTGAGGCTAGGTATACAGTAGAATGACTTTGTCAACTGACTATAATAACAAATAGAAGATAAGCATGTATTTTATACTTTCCATGTGTGATAACTTCTACTATATCTACCATTTCTCACCTTCCACAAATATCAATTTATCACATATTTAAAACTTCTTGAATCTAATAGTCAAGATTATTTTTTTTATTTCTGCTGTAGCAATATAGATTGTGTGTGTGTGTGTGTGTGTGTGTGTGTGTGTGTGTGTGTGTGTGTGTGTGTGTGTGTATACTTTTTTATATTTAAAACATGCAATATAAATTGTTTTAATACAGATGTAGCACATAAATGTTTTACATCTTTTGATTTAACACTCTAGAAATGATATAAAGCAGAAAAAAATTGCCAATTATGTCCATAAGATAAAAAAGTGATAGAGACCTGCACTGTGCCATTAACACCAGTAAGTTTTGCTTAAGTCATGAAACCAGTTCCGTGAGTCCATCGATGAAAAAAAGCCATGTAAGCAGTTGTAAGTAAAACAATCCTAGTTGTTTAGAGACTGGTATCTAGATGCTACCAAGAGTGGGCAAAAGTAGAAAACACCACCATGGCAGAACATCATATAAAGTATTATATTACCAGATCCAAATTGTTATCAAGGAGAAGAAAAATGCCTGGCAGAGTATATTTCATCACTGTCAGTTACTGGGCAGTAGTTGCAGTGGTTGAATGGGCTCTGTTATATCATTTATAACATGCTTTTCTCCCTCAATATGCCTGTGTGTCCACCTCCAGTCCATCGATGAAAAAAAGCCATGTAAGCAGTTGTAAGTAAAACAATCCTAGTTGTTTAGAGACTGGTATCTAGATGCTACCAAGAGTGGGCAAAAGTAGAAAACACCACCATGGCAGAACATCATATAAAGTATTATATTACCAGATCCAAATTGTTATCAAGGAGAAGAAAAATGCCTGGCAGAGTATATTTCATCACTGTCAGTTACTGGGCAGTAGTTGCAGTGGTTGAATGGGCTCTGTTATATCATTTATAACATGCTTTTCTCCCTCAATATGCCTGTGTGTCCACCTCCATACAGCAATCTCTGCAGCAGGACAGTTAATTTATTTTCCTTTTCTGATTCTGGCAATAAACAGATAATTTTGCAAATGGATTGTGGTGGAAGCAAAATCAGTTAGAGTCCACCCTTAATGGGAAATAGATTCCATGGTTATTTCACAGTCAGCATAAATTGTCCTTCTTGAACTCTGAGGATTTAGAGGGAGTGGAAGGAGGTGGCATTTCTCTTTTGTTCTACTCACTGTAAAACATGTGTAATGATTTCAAAACTTGTTTTGTATCTTCAGTGTAAAAGGGTTACTATATTTAGTTTATTGTAGGGGCAAGCACTTTACAAAAGGGTCATTTTTTTCAGGAATACTAAAACTAAAGAGTTGTGCTTCCTGTGAAATTACCATAATTATTGGTATTTGCAACTGTCAATCAAATCCTTTCATTTTCTATTTAAGGAAGGGGATTAGTGTTTTCCTCTCAAATAACGCATTCCTGTAACATGGTGTAGTGTGGATAGAAAACCCAGCAATTTTAACAGAATTACCAAGTTCTCTGGTCTTCTAAAACAGTCTGTCTTGAGCTGTATATTCAAGTTATTGAAACAGGAAGTGTGTTCGTGTCATATAACTTTTGACTCTAGACGTAATTCAATAGGCCTTTTGATTATAAGTAGGTCCTTTGTTATCAGGATGTTTAGTTCTCTTTTCAAAAATATTATCGGATCTTCATTTTCTGTCTTCTGAGGTAATTCAATTAGTCTCAGATTGTTTCCTTCTACACAGTTTTTGAGACCCTCCACTTTATTATCCAGTTTTGGGACCCCTAGTGTGTCATGAATGTGATTGACACATATAGACAGCACATTTGTTTGTTCTGTGAGTAGATATTGATGCTGAGGTAATGCACACTTAACATGCAGCACATAAACCTCATGATTTGAAGCTGTAATTGTTAATAATCCTAAGTCTGTATTCACTTGTTTCACCAATGAAGCAGAGCTTCTACACTGTTTCTTTTTTTTGAAAACAGTTTTATTGATTAAAAAAAAAACAGGTTTATAAACAATCACAAAGGATTTAACAGAAAATTGCATTTCAAAAATGTTAACATAAAAACTCAGGTAACTACGTAAAACAACTTCTTCTTCTTTTGGCTGCTCCCATTAGGGGTCTCCACAGCAGATCAACTGTTTCCATTTCTTCCTGTCCTCTGCATCTTGCTCTATCACATCAATCACCTGCATGTCCTCTCTCACCACATCCATAAACCTTATCTTAGGCCTCCCTCTTTTCCTGTTACCTGGCTGCTTCATCCTTAGCATCTTTTTCCCAATATACTCTGCATCCCTCCTCAGCACATGTCCAAACCAACATAATCTTGCCTCTCTGACTTTGTCTCCAAACCTTCCAACATGGGCTGACCCTCTAATATACTTATTCCTAATCCTGTCCATCCTCGTCACACCCAGTGCAAATCTTAACATCTTCAACTCTGCCATGTCAAACTCTGACTCTTGCCTTTTTGTTAGTGCTACTGTCGCCAACCCATATAACATAGCTGGTCTCCCTACCATCTTGTAGACCTTCCTTTTCTTACTGGTACTCATTTGTCACAAATTTCTCCTGACACTCTTCTCCACCCACTCCATCCTGCCTGTACTCTGTTCTTCACCTCTCCTCCACACTCACCGTTACTCTGAACTATTGATCCCAAGTACTTAAACTCATACACCTTCGCCACCTCTACTCCCTGCATCCTCACCATTCCTCTATCCTCCCTCTCATTCACACACATATATTCTGTCTTAGTCCTGCTGACCTTCAATCCTCTTCTCTCTAGAGCATATCTCCACCTCTCCAGGGTCTCCTCCATGTGTTCCCTACTCTCACTACAGATCACAATGTCATCTGCAAACATCATAGTCCATGGGGACTCCTGTCTAATCTCGTCTGTCAACCTGTCCATCACCATTGTAAATAAGAAAGGTCTCAGAGCTGATCCTTGATGTAATCCCACCTCCACCTTAAATGCATCCATCACTCCCAATGCAGACCTCAGCACTGTCACACTACCCTCGTACATATCCTGTACCACTCTTACATACTTCTCTGACACTCCCGACTTCCTCATACAATACCACAACTCCTCTCTAGGCACCCTGTCATATGCTTTCACTAAATCCACAAAGACACAATGCAACTCCTTCTGACCTTCTCTGTACTTCTCCATCAACACTCTCAGAGCAAATATCGCATCTGTAGTGCTCTTTCCTGGCATGAAACCATACTGCTGATCATTAATCATCACCTCCCTTCTTAACCTAGCTTCCACTACTCTTTCCCATAACGTCATGCTGTGACTGATCAGTTTAATCCATCTGTAGTTACTACAACTCTGCACATCACCCTTATTCTTAAAAATCGGTACCAAAACCCTTTTTCTCCATTCCTCAGGCATCCTCTCACTTTCCAAGGTTTCATTAAACAATCTAGTTAAAAACTCTACTGCCATTTCACCTAAACACATCCATGCTTCCACAGGTATGTCATCTGGACCAACAGCCTTTCCGTTCTTCAACCTCTTTATAGCTATCCTTACTTCCTCCTTGCTAATCCACTACACTTCATGATTCACTATCCGCACATCATCCAACCTTCTCTCCCTCTCATTCTCTTCATTCATCAACCCCTCAGAGTACTCTTTCCATCTGCTCAACACACTCTCCTCGCTTGTGAGTATGTTTCTCTCATTATCCTTTATCACCCTTACCTGCTGCACATCTTTACTAGCTCGGTCCCTCTGTCTAGCCAATTGGTACAGGTCCTTTTCTCCCTCCTTAGTGTCCAACCTTTTTTACAACTCTTCATACGCCTTATCCTTAGCCTCCGCCACCTCTCTCTTTCCGTGCACCTCATCTCCTTATACTCTTGTCTACTTTCTTCATTTCTTTGACAATCCCACTTCTTCTTCACCAACCTCTTTCTCTGTATACTCTCCTGTACTTCTTCATTCCACCACCAGGTCTCCTTGTCCTCCTTTCTCTTTCCAGATGTCACACCAAGCACGTTTCTAGCCATCTCTCTTACTAGCTCTGCTGTAGTTACCCAGCTATTTGGTAACTCTTCACTGCCACCCAGTGCCTGCCTTAACTCTTCCCTGAACATCACCTCACAGTTACCCTCTTTCAATTTCCACCATTTGTTCCTTGGTGCTGCCCTCACACTCATCCTCCTCTTCTTGATTACCAATGTCATCCTACAAACCACCATCCTATGCTGCCTAATTACACTTTCCCCTGCTACCACTTTACAGTCTCCAATCTCCTTCAGACTGGCCCTTCTACATAAGATATAATCCACCTGTGTGCATCTTCCTCCACTCTTGTATGTCACCCTATGATCCTCCCTCTTGTTAAAATATGTATTCATCACAGCCATGTCCATCCTTTTCGCAAAATCCACTACCATCTGGCCTTCTGCATTCCTTTGTTTAACACCATACCTACCCATCACTTCCTCATCCCCTCTGTTCCCTTCACCAACATGCTCATTGAAATCTGCTCCAATCACCATTCTCTCACCCTTGGGTACAGTCATCACCACTTCATCCACTTCATCAATGCACACCCAACTTGTGGAGCATATGCACTAACAACATTTATCATTACACCATCAATTTCCAGCTTCATAAACATCACTCTATCTGACACTCTTTTCATCTCCAAAACACTGTAAAACAACTAACAGAATAAAATTACTAAATCTATTTACAAAGACATCCATTAGTATTTACAGTAGTGAAAGGGTTTTGACCATTTCACATATGTATCACATAAAGAAAATGAAATTTAAGTTATACATTATCATTATTGATCTCTTTTCAATAAATTATGCAAATTAACCAACAGATGATAGGCATAGGTCTTTCTAGTTGCTCTAGATGTTATAGTTGTAAGTTGTAAGTGACAAACCTCAATTAATGTATTCTTGAATTCACTGAAAGAAGGAGGGGACTCAGAAACCCAATTTATTCTTATACTCTTTTTGGCCACAGTGGGTATTGCCCAGAGTAAAGGGTATTTAACCTTTTTAACCCAATATGAAATGGGTGTATTGAAAAGCACTAGAGTCTTGGTAAGCATAAAATTGCCTGTGAATAGTGCTTGTAATAGATCATTAATACTTCTCCAAAATATACTTATAGCAGGGCAGTCGTAGAACATAGGTGCCCAATCAATATTTATGTCTGATTTACATTTATTACATAAGTTCTGCTTTCCATTAATTGTGTTCATTAGTTGAGGAATATAAAAGGATATATACATAAATCTCCAAGTGTACAATTTCCATTTAAGTGATAAAGTTGTTTTCCCTGCTGATTCTAATATATTAATTTTATCTTGATTGCATGAAGTGTATTATTGGAGGTGTAGAAGTAATTCCAAAAACTGTCTGTACAACAATATTTTTCTTCTCTTATAAATCTGTATATTGCCTGAATAAGTTTGTTTATGTTGGAAAATTGACTGAAAGAAATCTAGTAGTGTGTTAGTATCATGCTTGATTGCTGGTGTAATCAGGTCTATTTTATTGTGTATAAATAATTTGAAGGATTGTACGTCAAGCCATAAAGATTTGTCTAACTGAAATTCATTTATCTGATCTGCATCTTTAACTTTTCCATCTGATATTAGTTGAAACCAAAACTTCAGATCTTTTTGTTTAAATAAAGTGATTTTGTTTAAATGTGAGGATAGCAAAAATTATTTGGTAAAAGCAATGGGGAATACTAGAAAAAAACATTCTTTATATCTATAGTGTTTATATATACAATTTCTGAAATGTGTTAGTATATTATGTATATAGCTATATGAGTGGATGCTATATGTGTAGTAAAGTAATATTTTAGTATCCATAACATTGGATTGTTTATTAATTCTAATTTATAAGTTTGAGGTCTTAATATCAGTTGCATAGCTGTATTTTCCTAATATATTTTCCATTTGGCCTGATATGAAGTATCTAAAAGTTGTACAATTGATCTAATAATAGAGGAGTTGGAAAAGAGTTTAAAATCTGGAAAAGCCATACCCCCTTTGTTCCAGATACTAAGATGCTGTCTAAGAGCTATTCTTGTTTTTTTGGGAAACCAAAAACATTTTAATAACAGGGAAATCAACTTATTAGTGAATGTTTTAGTGGGAATTATTTAGATTGAATAATGTAAAGGATTTTAGGTAGGATTATCATTTTAATAATGGTTAATCTTTCCTCTGTTGTGAAAAGGCTCATATTCCATGTCGTTAATAAAGTTTGAATGTTTTCATAACATTTATTGTAGTTTAATTGTATTACTGATTTGATGTCTTTAGCAAGAATGATTCCTAAGTATGTAATTTGATCTGTAATGAATTTATGTTTATCATTATTTATAGTTCTTTCATTTTTGTTTGAATAAATTGGTACGATTTTTGTTTTGTTGTCATTAAATGTCAATCCAGACATCTTTTGAAATGTATCGATGAAATCAAATAATGATGTTATAGAAAAATAATTTCCCTTAGTATTAATAAGTATATAATCTGCAAATAGATGGATTTTAGAGGTTATCTCTCCATAAAGCTCTAGACCTTTTATGTTTTTATTTTCCCATATATCATTGGCCTATGGCTCCATTATAAGAGTAAATAATAGAGGGGAGAGGGGACAACCTTGTTTAGTTCATTTAGTGATAGGTATCTGGGCTGAAGTGTAAAATCCTATTTTAATATAAGCTAGAGCTCCTTTATATAAATGCATTAGTAAATTAATGACGTTATTTGAGAAATTTAGACATTATAATAATATGAATAGATAGTCCCAGTGTATTGAATCAAATGGTGAATTTATGTCTAGGCTAATCAGTAACAAATTGTTTTTCCTTCTAAGAGAATAGTTAATTAAGGCAAGAGATCGTTTAATATTATCAAAGGTGCTTCTATTGGTTACAATGCCTGTCTGGTCATCATCTATTAAATATGGTAAGAATTTTTTTAATCTTTCAGCATAAATATTCATGAACTTTTTGTAATCAACATTCAAAAGTGAAATGGGTCTATATAAAGAACATAATCTAGGGTCTTTGCTAGATTTTAGAACGGGTGATATAAATGTGTATTTCCATGAAAGAGGCATTAAAATGTCATTTTGAGCTATGATGAAAACTCTGTGAAATAAAGAGATAGCAGTTTTAGGCATAATTTTATAAAGTTTGGGTATAATACCATAATTTCCTACTGCTTTGTTTTGTTTAATTTTATTAATTTGAGTTTGTACATCAGCTAGAGTAATTTGTTTGTCATTAATTTCTGACTGCTGCTTGTTAAGTTTTTTATATATATGTTTTATTTATATATTCTTTTATCTTATCTTTAGATTCATTGTTTTGTGATGTTTGATTAATTGTGTGGAAGTGACATCTAAATTCATCTATTATATATTGTATGCTGTAAACCTCCTTCTTTTTCCTCAAAGAGTATATCTCTTTGATATGATTATATTTATTAATTCTTTTGGTTTTGCTTTTAAGGTTAGTTAAGTGTTTGGGATTTGATGAGTAAGCAAGAAATTTAAATTATTCTAAGAAGATCATAGTCATATGATGTAATATAGCTCTATACTCCTCCTTTATTTTGTTTATTTCATCTCTAATGTTTACAGAAGTCAACCTATCTTTGGTTTTAAGGTGTAAAATGTCTAATTCAGACTGTATTTTTTTTTTAATTTTCAGCCCATGACTTTCTTTTGGTATAATACCATTTGTTTATTTGTCCATATAAATATGCTTTTAAAGCATCCCACATGTATATATCAATGGTGCTGGAATTTGAATTTATATTAATAACATTTTGTATTTCTTCTTTTAAGAACATTTGAAATTCTTTTAATTGTGCAAGATAAGCAGGGATTCTTTTTATATGTACAGTAGGCGTATTATTAATATTAAGCTCAAATGTAATAGAATTATGGTCAGAAATTGTGCATGATATGATTTTACTGTTCATTAAATCATTTATAATTTGTGTAGAAAGAATTATCCTATTTTGAAATATGTTTTGTATCTGTTGGAATAAAATGTGTATTGTAATGAGCTCAAGTCTGTGTAATCATGAATATCTTTTAATTGATAAAAGTCCATGAATTTTATTAATTGTTTAGCCTAAGGTGTTATTTTCCTTTTCCCTGAGGTACTAGAGTCTTTTTCGTTTAAAATATAGTCAAAATCCCCAGCCATGATAATGTTACCTTCAAAATGAGAAACTATGTGATTCAAGTGTTGTTTAATAGTACTAATGCCAGGTAACCAATAATTGTTTACTAAGGTGAACATTTTTTTAATTATTTCAATTATAACTAAACAGAGCATCCCCTTGTCATCTTGATATGACTTAATTATCCTTGGTAAAGGGAGAGATCTGTTTCAAAGAACTGCTACCTCTCTTTTCTTTTTTATCTGTTCTGAACTAGTAATGACTGTATATTTGTTTGTTTTCAACAATTTAATATTATCTTTCAATAAATGAGTTTCTTGTAAAAAAATATTATGTTGGGCTTATGTATGGCTAAATATTTGAATATACTTCCTCTTTTGATTGGATTATTCAGACCATTTGTATTGATTGATAAACCCTTGAAAGTGGCCATTCCAAATTTATAATAGTATTAATATACTTTGTATCTTATCTATGTCATATGTATACTTTATGAGTCCCTCTCCAGAGTGTGAGTTGTTTAAATTATAAACTATTATCTTTATTTCATAGTGGCTAGTATGTGTGTTTTGATTATTATAACTTGCATTTTTAAATAAATCAAATATAATGGATGTCAGGTGAAACCTATTAATATGATTAGATATGTAATGTAACAAATATAAAAACAATGTAGCTCCCCACCTGGAGTTGTAAACTCCTTGTCCTAGTGGCATCAGTCACTTGGATCAAACCCTTAGACAGTAGCAACAGAACACAGCTACCACTGTTTGTATATATTAAGTAAATAAAAGTAAAACAAATTCAATTAAATATTGTTGTTTTGTGTAAGTTAGTACATTAACTATAGTGTAACTCATCTGATATAGTTATTAGGTTCACACATATCGAATGCATCATATACATTAAATTAATCTAAAAATTAAATAGAGTATTGTAAATAACTCAGGTCAACAATATGTCTCCATATGAAAGGAATACAATCATCTATAGTTATCAAGTTTTTATAACCACTCTAAAATTATTAACATAGCATTTATAACCATTGTCTGTAAACATAGTACTATAATGCTATGATTACCCTCTGCAAGTATAGTTCAATGTGATGTTTAGAATATATTAATTTTCTTCTTTACATTCTAATGCTAAAGACGTTCTATACAAATATAATATAGATCACAGTAAAACAGTTACCCTAATGTAAGGGAAAAAAAGACATGATAACCATAGTTATTATTACTTCATATTCCTATCATTGGTATATATCACAATTATTCATTAGAGCATCTACAAAGCATTGAACAATGTTGTTTAGCAAAGTCTGAGCTGGAGGATGTTGTGATTTATCCTAAGAATTAAAATAGTTTACAAACATCAGATCCAGTTTCTTATGAGAAGGCATGTTCATTCTATTTAGTTAAGTAGCATGACCAAGATACTGAGAATAGCGCATAGGGTAGGGGTTGATAAAATTAGTTAGAGCAATCTATCTTAGGTAGTGAAATATTTGTTTTATCAGATTGCATATAAATGTTTCTTGTATAAACAATGAGCTGCTGCTAGCTACTGCACATCCTGTAATAATGCTACTATACTGTAAATAAATTTTTAAGCCATATAACCATTCTAGTAATTAGAACCTTTTTCACTGATATGACATTAAGGAAATTATTGACTCTGAAGCATTTCTTTGCACATTGTTAGCACATTAATGTTAGCTATGACAGTTAAAAGGACTGATAATGTAATCAGAAGACGTACTATTTTTATACAGTGTCAAGATATGAATTCATCTTCTTGTAGTGCTTAAAGGTATTCTTCAGTAGTCGTTTACTGTTTTGAGTCTTGTTGAGTGGTTTATACAAACATTTAAGTTAATTTAATGCTGGACATAGAGTTCCAACGATAATCCAGTTGTTGGCTTTCTGGTTTGAGCAGTCTTGTTGCTGATGACATCATCTAGATGTAACGCTTTGCCGTAACAGGAAACAAAGCATCCGGAGTGGATTTCAAGCTGAATTGAAGTAATCTGAAGTGACTGAGGCTCATGGAACATTCACACAGTGAGATTAATATCCCCAGAGTTGTTTTCCAAAACAAAAGAGCGGAAAAAACAAGTGAAGAATGAAAAAAAGGAGAAAAAAAAGGTGACAACTACTTTCTTAATGCTAACAGTAACCTGTTGATGAGGAAAATATTTGGAAGGTTTTCACAGTCATCTCAAGCCTGCTACCCACTGTGGACATACATATATTAAAAAATACAATACTGCTTTTACAAAAAAGATACTCTGGAAATAAACATAAATAAATCAGCAGTGCATTATCCCAACAAAAAGATTAAAGAGAGGAAAAAAAACACACACATGTACACATTTGATAATAACATCCCCTCTACTCCTTAAACATATGCAGTAACAATCTATACAGTTGTCTAAGAACATATATTATCTGGGAATTAATTGAAGAAAAGCAATGAAACATCAGGAGGTTAATGAGATAAATAGAAAGCTTTGTAGTATGTACTATAAGTTAACTAACAAATAAAGAAGGTACATATGTATATGTTAAATAAGAGAGTGATGAAACAGTACATTTATAATCTAGATTATATATAGATTACAGAGGCAATCATTGTGTTTGCATCTATATTTAAAATAATAACAATATACTGTTTGTGAACTAATCACTGAAGGGCTATAATTAGAAAGTGGATTATGTTAATGCTATTTCAGGATTGTTTTGCATTGTAATTCATATTAGTAAAAACAAAAAGTTGCACTTGTTGGTTACCATTATTGTTACATGTAAAAGGTATTATAAGACTGCAAATTATAGTGGTTAAACTAAAATCATGTGAAATAATATATAAATAAACTATTTCTAGATAATAAGGAAAAGCTTACCTTGCAGAGAAAGCACAATAGTAAAAGTTTACTTAATAGCAAAATGTGCACAATTATAACAAGATGTAAAGGGGTATTAGGTTATTGTTCATTAGTGTTTTAGTCTTTTCTTTCTTCAGTAGTTTTCCAAGTAGAATTAGATGCCAATCTCTTAAGAGAGGGATTTGCCCATTCCATCTCTTCTATTTTTTCTAGGATATTATGATTTTTAACAAACATCAGCACAGAGTCTAAGTCCTCAAACAACTTAGGTCCCTCAAAATTGAAGATCTTCAGCTTTGCAGGAAAGAGGAGGTGAGTCTTGATTTGTGGTTTCTTCAGTTCTGTTATCAGAGGTAAGAGAATGTTCCTCTTTGCTATTACAGTGGAAACATACTCATTGTCAAAGCGTATTATTGTATCATTGAATTTTACTGGAGACTTGGACCATGCAGTCTTTAGAACTAATTCTTTGTCAGAAGAGGAAAGAAATGTAACAATAACTGATTGTGGTTGTTTTTTGTTGGTAGTATTTATTGTAGTTAGTGACCGGTGAGCCCTTTCTATGCCAAATGACATAGCCTCTGTAAGGTCAAGAGTCTTAGGCAGCCAGGAGGTAAGGATACTCTGTCATATTATTTCCCTCTATTCCTTCAGGTAAACCAAAAATCCTTAAGTTGTTTCAATGAGATCTATTTTCAGGAGCATCACGTTTATTTTGTAATAAGATGTTTTGCTTAAGTAAAAACTCTACACTGTTTTCATTTTCTGCTATTCTGCCATCCATATCATTTAATGCTTTTTTGATGCCTGATATATGAGTTTTTTGTTGTTGTAAGTCCTATTGAAGAATATCCATTTGTTTAGCTGTTTTTTCTTTAAAGTTGTCCATTTTGACATCAATTTTATCTATGTTTGTATTAAGATCCTGGATGCTAGTTATAAGAGTTTGAAGTTCTCTTTTGAGACTGGAGTCTTGTGTGCTGGTCTTACTGAAGCTCATGATGAATTTCTTATTCAGATGAAAAGTAGATTTCCAAGTGTAATTTTGACTGAAAAATCTGTCTTCTGGTGTTTTTTTTTTTTTAGATATTGTAATAGTACTAGGTAAATAGTATATATTTAGCCAAAAACGGTGTCAGAACTGCCAAAAAAGGTAAATGCCAGTGTAGATTTCATTTCTATAGTGGAGCTGAAAAATTCTGCTGCTACTCAGTGCCCATCTTGTCCACGCCCCCCTCTACAGTGTTTCTTGAATGCTTTGTTTGCTGGTAATTCTACACCAGATCCCTTGCCTCTGCAATTCACTTAGAATAACTAAGCTAAGAATAACAATCTGTTCCAGTTATTTATCAATATGTCAACACCACGTCATTATAGTGTTAAAGTGATTGCATGACCTACTTTCTTGTCATTTTGAAGGATTGGTACTACAATTATTGCCAGTTTAAAATCTCAAGAGGATGAGATCTTTAAATCAGTGTAATTATACTATGTGGTTGCACTTTCACACTCCCTATAAACTGTTTTTCCCTCATATAACACTAGCACTGAAATAATGCATAAATATCCTAGCTTTTCCAAATAACACTAGAAGGCTGAATGTATCAGCATTATGAAAAGCCTATACAGTGGAAAGATATTGCATTTTCCTGGCTTCAGGTGCAGAGTATGAAATCTGTATGACATGTGTGCGTGTGCGTGCATGTGCGTGTGTGTGCGTGTGTGTGTGCATGTGTGTGTGTGTGTGTGTGTATGTGTGTGTGTGTGTGTGTGTGTGTGTGTGTGTGTGTGTGTGTGTGTGTGTGTGTGTGTGTTTGTGTGTGTGTATTACTGGCAGCTGCACAATAACCCAACAGTAAGTATGGAGCTGCACTGTGAATCCCCAGTGCACTACCCATTATTGCTACATGACAATGCATGGTACTATGCTGCTGTACACCACAGGAGAACAGTACAATCCTACATGCACATTTTCACCTTATTATAAGACAATGCAGAGGGTTCTTCTGTTGTGCACCTTAAGCATACTAGTATAACCCTCACTCAAAGCAACTTGACTACTTATTCAATGTAACATGATGAATCAGCCCTATCTTTCTGTGTAGCAGGATAATACAGAGACGTAAAGGCAAGACCTGGTAAGGAAAGGCATTGTACTATAGCTATGAATTTGAACAAATATCAACATTACTTGGTAAAAAAGGAATCCTGTCTTTGATTTGTTTAAGTGTCAGGATATTGCTTCATTGTGTAATGGTACAGGGCTTCCGATCTGTGTGGGGTACTTTTGGATGGTCAAACTTTGGACATGGTGAATTGTGAAACACTACTTGTTAGATAAAGCAGAATGGGTATCAGAAAGTCTTTAATGCACTGCATAAAATACTAAGTAATATAAGCTGGACAGTAAAACCTAAGATGAAACTCCATGTTTATGAGCCCTTATCTTGTAGCTAACATAGAGTTGTACTATAGGGCCCATTACCTGTACTTCTATACTTGCAATATACCATTATTTGCTATGTGACTGATGACTAGGTAAGGTCATTATATTAACAGAGTTCTATTACATTCTAGCAGTCAGGCTGTGCTGCTGTTACAACACAGTAGCACAAATATTGTAGCTGGCTATAAAAAATGAATTGATATTTAATGTAGGGAAGAGCTTATTCATGAGTATGCATAACATGTTAGAAAATAAAGTTTGCTATGAAAGAGAGCTATATGTCATCTGTTAAACCACATGAGGATCTGGGTGTTCAAACACATTCAAGTTACAATTTAACCATGATATAGGGGAAGTTGTGTTATTACCTAACAGAAAAATTCATTCAGAGGAGATACAATTAAGTTTATTACATGATACTGTGTTCCACAGCAGAATCCATATTAAAAATGTATTTGTTGTTGTCTTTCAGCTTTTCCCGGTTAGGGGTCACCACAGCGGAACTCCGGTCTGCTACTGATTGGCAGTAGATTTTGACGAATGCCGAAGTGCCAGCTCGACGTTCAACCTTCACTGAAGGCACGCCCATTTATGCATGTCTTTCGAACTCCCACCCAACTGCGGGGAGGACATGCAGACTCCACACAGAAGGCACTACCCTCACTCTAACCGAGAATCGAATGGGAGAACCTCTTGCTGTGAGGCAACAATGCTACCGCTGCACCACCGCGGCATATATATTCTGACTGTTAATCTATAGTACTTAAAGAAGAATGGAGATATATAAACTTTAAATACGATGATATAGTTGCCTCTGAACATTCTGTAGATCAAAGAGAGTGTTAGCTAAATCATTTTAATCAACCACTGTAGAACATCTTACCCATTACCCAAGAAGGCTTTCCTTAATAAATCTGATAACATCTTTTTTAAACTATATTAAAAATGTATTTATAATTTAAAAAAGATGTTATCAGATTTATTAAGGAAAGCCTGCTTGGGTAATGGGTAATATGTCCTACAGTGGTACATTAAAATGATTTAGCTAACACTCTCTTTGATCTACAGAATGTTCAGAGGCAACCGTATCACCGTATTTAAAGTTTATATATCTCCATTCTTCTTTAAGTACTATAGATTAACAGTCAGAAAAATGGCTAACACTTTGACATGGCAGCTTACAGATTGTAAATGGAAAAACAAGTAAGCAAAAGCTAAAACTATTCTCATGCTGGGTGGTTGGACACTCTAGGGGTCAGAAGTGCTAAAGAACTTTGAAAAGTTTTCAAAATAGAGTTGATGTTCATATGAATATTAAGATATTTGAGTCACAGCCTTGTAGATATTAAGAAATTTATCAGATTAGGCTGTGCGCACTTGAAATTATGCATGCATTAAATAATTATCCCCAGTCAAAGTGCTCCTGCACCTTCCCAATGCAAGTTCACACAGCTGGTAGTGCCATGTACCACTGCCCTCTATCCAAGCACCTCCTATTCTCTTAGAATGCATGGATGCACAGCTTGCACTGCTGTGTAACTTGTACTTAAATCACCCTATTTAGGAATTTCTTGTTCCCTCCAAATGTATCCATAGTTTTCACAGTTCACAACACTGTTTGCTTTTATTTAACTCATCATCTAAGTAAATTATGTTCACTCTCAAAGCATTGGGAGGCATGGATTGCATTTTGTGCATCCACTCTTTAATCACCCTTCCAACTATTTAACTACTGCTTCCCTTGAATCCTAACCATGAAGTGTCTTGCATTGTAAAGTTGAGGATTACTAAAATGCTCTTCATATAAACAGTTATTTGACAGTCAGAGTAATCGCAAGTCATGAATACTGCTACATTTTCAGTTAATCACAGAAGCATCAGTGGGCATGCATAAGGAAGCAAGCAGTGCTTAAGTAAGAGCACTGATCCTTCACAAAGATCATGGGATCATTCTCAACAGACTCACCCCCTGGGAATAAATGGGTTGTGAGGCTCTCACCTAGGGAAAACAAATTGATCTTTAGAGTGACAGAAGGAAGCTAGATAGTCAATGAGAGAGACAAGCCCCTCCCAAAATGTTCTGTACTGCTTGAGAAATTATGCTAAATGCAGGAGGGCACAGTTAATCCCTGTCTGTACCTGCCTGAGAAATCAACAGTGAAAAAGCATTCAGTAAGCTTACTTCTATCTGAGGTGAAAGCCACAGATAAATCAAACCAAGAATCCAAGGAATTTATAGGCTTGCATGGTTTCAAGAGCACTGTCATCAAGCCTTGTAGTTATAGACTTGTCTTTAAACTGAGACACTTCAGCCGCCAAAAGCATTGCTTTAGTCTTACCTGTGTTGACTTTGGTCCCTAGCTGCTGCAGTCCCAAGAAAACCTATGCTAGGTAAATGTTTAACATATTGCTCATCTGAGGTGAGGAACATTCAGATACTTTGATTTCAGAACATTAGTGATTCTCTGTTTACTGGTGACATGGCTGTAGGTGAAATCTACATTGATTTCAAGAACCACACCTTTTGATGATGTTCTTGTTCATATTTTGTTGACATGTTTCTTATGTTCAAAAAATATTTTAATTTATTGGCCTTTATATAAACAAATCTTGGCTTAAGACCTAACAAGTCAGTAATGTTAGAGAAGTACTGAAAATATCTGACACTTACAATTAATGGCTGATTTGGTCCCACCTTATATTGGAAAGATACTTATTCTAATACATTTTTGCATTTTGATAGTAACCATCCATTTCTCAAGAAAAAAGTTTGGTGAAAGGACAATTCATCCATCTTGCAAGAATGATTTTGCAATTTAGTCATTTTTATTGGCATGCCAAACATTAAAAGAGATATTCTTGAATAGGGGATACCCACTTGAATTTATTGACAATATATACAAAGAAATATACAAGAAGAGATGCGATGGGGTGCATACCCCTTCATTAGGGTTAGGCACAGTTTCATTTTGTACAACTGGACATCAGGGGATTTTAATAAGGCTATGGTTTTGAAATAAGACAATTTAGGGAAGCATGTTTGAAGCATGTTGAAAAGCATTGGGATGTTCTTCAATGCTTCCCCGACTTTATCGACTTGCTAGGTCCCAGTCCAGGATTTGTTTGCAAAAGGGCCAATAATTTAAAATATATATTTAAAATATTTTTTTTTTGGTATAAGGAAACTACAGGTCAGCAAAATATGAACAAGAACGTAATCAAAATGTGTGGTTCCTCATCAATGTGGATTTGTTTCACCTACTGTTAATTTACAGACTGAAACATTTAGAACACTGAATATTAAAGGAAGTTTTAATTGTGGTACAGTAGGTATAATGTACTAAATGAAATGGGCAACATGCCCAGCTTTCTATGTTGGTAAGACTGAGTGAGCTTTAAGAAAGAGCGTTTATGAACATGAATACGACATTTGAAAAAAGGACGCATTTATTGCACTAGATAGAGAAGCCATTAAATGCCAAGTTTTAACATGTTTTATTTTATGGTACTAGATAAAATGGAAAGAAACCCTGGGTGTGGGTGGTGGTGGTAGTGGTGTGTGTGTGTGTGTGTGTGTGTGTGTGTGTGTGTGTGGGGGGGGGGGGCTATGGGAAGGAAAAATGGAAAGCTGTGAACTGAAATGGTTGATGACACTGGGGACAGATAAATATCCTGGGATTAATGATAAAATCTGTATTAGCAGTGTTCTAGCTTTAAAAATTGCAAGACTGTGACAAATTAAGTATTTGGTTTATTTATTATGTTTGTCTATGTTTAATAGGTAACATGGTCATTGATGTTGGTTTTACATGACTTTTAAAAGTATGTTCAATCAATGTATCATGGATTTGGTAATGTTTTCATTATTCTAAGTATATGTTCATAGGTGTTTACCAGTCTAATAATGACTAGGGTTTTTTAATCCTAGCCATGCATCCCAAATTTCTGACAAGTTCTGGTACCCTTTCGAGTGTAAATAGGGGCTTGGAAGAAACATTTACAACCAAGAGTCTGGGAGATGAGCCATTCACACGCTGCCTGTGTCCAGACATAGGTGCCAAACCAGAGGTGAATTTCCAGTTCCAATCCAGTTGTCCAAGTTACACTTGAATTGGGTTAGTGAAGAACTCTGATTTACATAGATCTGGAGCCTGTTCCATTGAAGATGTAGTCTCTGGGATACATATCTGTCTCTCCAGCAGGTCCTATTATATCACATGCAAGGTTTAAGTCTTTTGAATGGGTAATTCTGGTGCTGCTTGTTTTACAGATATGCAAGAGGTCCATCAGCGTGGGGTCTGAAGATGCCTTATGTACTAGGCATAGCTGTCCCTCAATAGCATGTAAGGAGACAGAATACAGGATAGGTCTTTAAGGCAATTTTCATAAGACTAGTTATTTTCAACCTCTATTCTTTAGTGAGGGACTCCTGTGGATGTCCCAGTTGTTGGATATGCCTGTTTAGGTACATACCAAAGGGGGCATTGCACTCAATGATAGCTCTGAAGAGTGCTAAATACAGTGGAACAATGACCTCCTTGGACCTACATGCGGTACCTTTGTTTATAAGTTGCACAGTATAGAATAATGGGCTAGATTACTGTCTATGTGTTTCCCAAAGTCCCTAACTACTAGGTGGACTGCTAGGAGTGCTTTTTCAATATGGTAGTTACCATGAGTGGCCAACTTCATGAAGGACAATGCATTTTTTGATATTTAATTTTAGTTTATGGCTCTGACACCAGTTATGTGCCTGTGTCACCCTTCTTGGAGAACATTAGTGTTTGTGGCGGAATTCTATGACTGCTCCGAACTTGCAGTCCTCTATAAATTTGGTCTTCTCTTGACATTGTCCTTGGCATTAGAGAAGTAGATGCCAAAAGTAGCAGTTCCAAAACCTATCCCTGAGGGATTCTACAGGTGACTGGCCTCTTTATGGAAGTAGACTCCCCAGTTATAACTTGACTCCTGTCTGTGAAACATATGGTTATCCACTGTGTGACATAAGGGTTTGTGCATAACCTTTGAATTTGTCAACAATGACCAGGTGAGGTATTGTTTCAAACACCATGGCCTGGTCAAGGAAGGCAGACTTGCACTGATTGCTGTCTGTTAGTTGCATATCTGCCACAGGTGCAGTTTATTGCATTTGATGTCTGTAATGTTAATCATATTTCTTTTAAAAGTTAATAGATACATTTCTTATGCAGTATTTGCTATATCAGCATTGTGTGCATCTCAGGCCCTGTGGCATCTATGATTCTGGATTGCTGGCCCAACATATAGCGATTGTTATGCTGCTACTGTGCCTTTGTATATATGTCCTTTCATGGTCAATCACAATTAAATGGACATACTCCAGCGAAGAGTGTGGGAAACCTTTCAATCTATCTTGCTGTTTTAAAAATAGTGACTCTTCACTAAAACTTAACTTTTAGACAGGTAAAACTTAAGTTACCTACTTTCACATCTAACTCCTCTAGTGCACACTGTAGTGTTTAGGATAAACCATTTTTTTCATCTTAACTTTAAGCATCTATTGCAAGACCATCAGTTATTGCAGAGCCCACATTCTGCCTCGTCTCAGTAGTCATCTTGGGATTAGTGCTTATGTTTTCTCCTGGTGAGAGAAGGACTGCAGTTACTTTATTTCCTGGAGACTGCTGATCACCAAAAAGTTTAATAACTGCTCTATAGGTGACAGCTTAGAATCTGTTCTTATATTCTAATCCTGGTGAGAGTAGGAGCAGAGTGCATTGATTCCTGACTCTTTCTGGTTGGAGAGTGAGTGTCTGTGCTTAACATACCTGATTGGTCTGGCTGCTATTTGAGGCATCCACCAGAAAAAGGCTACAAGCCTGCAGACCCTTGCATCATCCTGGACAAGACTGTGGATCATCAAACAGGCCGTGGCCTGCTTCTCTTCTTGTGATTGGTGCCAAAACTAGCTAGTTTTAGCTAGAACTAGCCAGTTGTTTAGTTTCAGCACTCAAAACTCTTTCCTTGTGCTCAGCACTGGTTAAGAACTCATTGTAAGCACTAAATAAACTACAAATTACTACAGCACTCAACTTTCCTCACTTGTCAAGAGGAAAACAGTTCTTAGCACTTAAATTAATAAGCACCTATCCAGGCATGTCCATGGGTCAGCTCCCAGTGTTTTCTTCTGTCCATCTGTTGAATCTGGTCATCTTGGGGCAATGTAGCAATTGCCTCATGTACAGTGACAACCCTCTCCTCCTACCACCCAACACTACAACCTGTAAGAGATGCACTTATATAGCCAAACTGGTAGCCAAGCTCTCTCCAGCCAAGACTGGACTAGACAGTCAAGAGGAGAATGTTAACACCTGCACCATACCACACTCAACACATAGTCCTTCACAACCCACACTACCAAAGCCCACACATAGAAACACAAAGCACACACCCACATTCATGGAGGCTCTCAATAAACAAAAATCTGCCCAAGCAACAGAGAACTCCCAAGCTGAAACGCAGATGACCACCACCCCGAACACAATCCAAATGACACATAACCCACAAAATCAGTGTGCCACTCAACCTCAGCTCATAAGGCAAAACAACGTACCCAACACACTAATCATAGGTGACTCTATAGTCAGGCACACTGATGTCCCATTCACCAGGCTAAACAAGGAGAAAGTTACTGTCAGCTGCCTGTTGGGTGCCAGGATCCACCACATAATGCATGCACTCAGGTCACTCCACAACAAGTACAAATACGACTCTGTAATTGTCCATGTTGGTGTGACTGACCTGAGATGTATCTCACTGGACTACATGAAAAGAGACATGAAGGAGCTTTCGGATCTTGTAGCCCAGGCAGGTATGACCCTAGCCCTGAGTAGCAATCTGCCATCGCTCAGAATTATACCACAATATAAGGACAAAATGATTGACTTTAACAATTGGCTAAGCTTCTGGTGTCATTCAATGTGGATCCAGTATCTGCCTGGGACAACATGGTCGACAGACCATGATGCTTTTCCAGAGATGGCCTGCACCTGTCGCCCATGGGATTCTGGATACTGGCTAAGGCTCTTGCCACCCATATAGTGCCTTTTTTAGGCAAAGTTCAAATGCTAAATTCACCACCGTAACAGGTACCAGCAAGCAAACACTGAGGGTAATGCTACTCAGTGCTAAAAGTCTAAACCTCAAAATGCACTCACTCAAGGCACTTCTTAAAATGGAGAACATTGACATCTGTGCAGTGACAGAGACCTGGTTCAAGGCTTCACAGAGCACCCCTGCATTACCAGGTTTTAATTTATACCACACTTTTCAGCCACCTAACCTGGACTGAAGCACTAAAGGCAGCGGCATATCCATATCCATTAAGGATATCGAAACCTCCAGGCTAGTTGCTCAACATAATGCATCCGAAATTATCCAAGTGCAACTAACACTGGGCAAGACTGCAATCTAGGTTGTAGCTTGTTACAGATCCCCCACCATGTCCCAGGATTCCCACTCTTCACTTCTTAAGATACTGGGAAATATTAAGGTACAACCCAATACCTTAATTATGGGTGATTTCAACTACCCCACCATCAGTTGGGAAAACTACTCATGTACCAACTCATTCACTCAATGTTTTCTGAAATTCATAAATTCCAAACCTTAGATCAGCTTCACCCCCACCAGGGGCAGCAATAACCTGGACCTGGTCATTACCAATATGGGTAACCAGTGTTCCACGCCAGAGATCAACTCCCTGCTGGTCAGATCCGACCACAAGCTAATCACTGTAGACATCCATACCCACCCCCACCCCCCATTAAGGAAACCACCTACTCCAAAGCCAACTTCATGCTTCTTAAGACAGAAGTGGCAAACTTCACAACACCCATGCAGACAAAAAATAGAGCGATAACTGCTGAATCTTACACAAATGCACTGTATAAGCACATACACAAGTGCATGGATCGTGCCATCCCCAACAGAACCAAGATGCTATCCTCCAAAAAAGGAAACCAATATGGTGGTCGCCTGCCATAAATAAACTCTACAACAGAAGGAAGAAGCTGTTGTAAAAAAGAGTAAAATCCTAAGGTTGGAGGAAGTCCCTGGCCAACCTCAGCAAGAAGCTGAGATCCCTCATAAAATCCTCCAAAGCCAGTTATGAAAATAAAATCACCACAGATTCCAAAGACAACCACAAAGCATTCTACAGCTATATCAAGAATCTCAATGGCAATACTCAGATCTGCTCTGAGCTACAGCACAATGGCACTAAATATACAGAACCAACCAATATTGCCAACATCCTGGCAGATAGGTTCAGTGCTAACTTTACCCCCCTCTCACCCTCCAAAGGACTCATCTTAATACTGGAAGAATGCAAAGCCCCTGTAATCACGGAGTAAAGACTGCACTCTCCAAAGCCAAGAACACAGCATCCATGTGACCAGGCAATATCCCAGGCTGAATACTGCAAGAACTACAGAACAAACTGGCACCCCACCTAAGTACCATGTTCAATCATAGCCTCACCTCAGGCTATGTGCCTACTGAATGGCACACAGTGATGGTTAGCCCACTCCACAAAGGGGGAGGCACCACTGACCCCAGAAACTACTGCTCCATTAGCCTAATGAGCCTGGTCTGCAATGCCATGGAATATATCATCTTGGAACTTATAAACAAAGACATGGGTAACCGCCAAACCCTGGACCCCACTCAGTTTGGGTTTGTAAAAGGTAGATTATGTCTACTAAACCTGATTGACTTCTTTGAAACAGTCACTAGAGTCATAGATGGGGCAAGGTAGTGCACACAGCGTATCTTGACCTTGCCAAGGCTTTTGATACCACCCCTCACTCTGGAATTATAGATAAACTCACTAAACTGGGCATAAATCCCTATGTCACAAGATGGGTGGCCAACTGGCTCACTGACAGAACTCACACAGTAAAAGTAGCCGACTCCAAGTCCAACTTCAGACCAGTGATGAGTGGAGTATCACAGGGTTTGGTCCTGGGTCCTCTCCTGTTCAGCATCTACTTCTCTGAAGTGCAGAATAAGTATCTTTCCAATATAAGGTGGGACCAAATCAATGTAACTTTGTTAGCCAAAGACCTGTGTTGTCTTTGGCTAACAAAGTTTGCAGATGACTGCAAACTTGGAGCCATAATAAAATTACCTAATGATGTAGACATTCTACAAAAAGGCCTCACAGAGATAGATGATTGGTGTCAAAGTCATGGCCTCAAGCTCAATGCCAAGAAGTGCATTGTTATCCCCTTTGGGAAAAACTCGGTACCCATGAACTACCACATAGGCGGTAGCTCACTAAACACTGAGAGTGTGATAAGAGACCTTGGGACATAGGTGGACAGTAGTGTCTCCTTTGATAACCACATCGCCACAGTAGTCAGGAAATCCTCCTACGTGGCACACCTCATCACAAAATAGTTCTCCTCTAGAAAAAAGGAGGTAATTATTCCTCTCTACTCATCCCTCATCAGACCCATTATAGAGTACAATGCCCCATTTGGCATGTATCTCACAAGACACCTACAACAATTGGAAAGGCCACAGAAATACCTCACTAAGAGGATTACCAGCCTCAAACAGATGCCATACGCAGACCATCTTAAAAAACTCCAGCTCTACTCCATCGCATATCGCCTACTCAGAGGCGATCTCTGCCTAACATGCAAAGCTATGTCAAACCCAGAGCTGTTGGACATGCTACCCTTAAAGAAATCCCAGTCTCTCTGAACCACATGCTCCAGGGACCTAAACCTTGTCACGACAATAAACAGAACATGCTGGAGGGATAGATTTCTGTTCCAGAGACTTCCCATTCTCTGGAACAAACTACCCATTAATGTCAAGCAAAGCTCCTCATTGGCCCTCTTTAAGAAAAATCTTGACGACTGGATGGGAAATAGGAAATTCACCCCGGGTATCACTTCTGTGGCACTGCTTGACAGGGGAAAAGGAAAATTATTTTCTTGGGTGGCGAAAGCCAGGAAACCTTTTTGGCTAGGCTTATATAGGCCCCAGGGCCGATAGCCTAGTACCTACCTATGAACCTCTGAACCTATGATGTTCCTTAGAGCATGCCTGGGCATCAACATGCCACACATATTTACTGTTAATATACGATATATATGGGTGGGCAATATTCTCTAGGTAAAACCATTGTACAGTGCAGTGTCTATGTGATCTGTATTGTGTGTATTCATGAGGTCCTTATTGCATAGCATTTGTCCAATACTTTCCTCAGATGTCTTTTGGATTTGTTGACTGCACTTGAATACACTTTATGTTTTATTGGACCATGATTTCTTTCTTTTACATGATAACATAAGCAGTATGTCATGTTCTATTGCAGCCCAGAAGGAAGCAATGCCAGCTTATGGTACTGGTTGCTGGGCAGTAGTGGCTTGTGGTACTGGCTGCTGGTCACTTGCAGGTTGTGGTTCATTCCTCACAACCTTTGTGTTTCCATCTAGATATTACGTAAGTTGTCATGTAGTCCATGTACCACTGCCCTCTATCCAAGCACCTCCTATTCTCTTAGAATGCATGGATGCACAGCTTGCACTGCTGTGTAACTTGTACTTAAATCACCCTATTTAGGAATTTCTTGTTCCCTCCAAATGTATCCATAGTTTTCACAGTTCACAACACTGTTTGCTTTTATTTAACTCATCATCTAAGTAAATTATGTTCACTCTCAAAGCATTGGGAGGCATGGATTGCATTTTGTGCATCCACTCTTTAATCACCCTTCCAACTATTTAACTACTGCTTCCCTTGAATCCTAACCATGAAGTGTCTTGCATTGTAAAGTTGAGGATTACTAAAATGCTCTTCATATAAACAGTTATTTGACAGTCAGAGTAATCGCAAGTCATGAATACTGCTACATTTTCAGTTAATCACAGAAGCATCAGTGGGCATGCATAAGGAAGCAAGCAGTGCTTAAGTAAGAGCACTGATCCTTCACAAAGATCATGGGATCATTCTCAACAGACTCACCCCCTGGGAATAAATGGGTTGTGAGGCTCTCACCTAGGGAAAACAAATTGATCTTTAGAGTGACAGAAGGAAGCTAGATAGTCAATGAGAGAGACAAGCCCCTCCCAAAATGTTCTGTACTGCTTGAGAAATTATGCTAAATGCAGGAGGGCACAGTTAATCCCTGTCTGTACCTGCCTGAGAAATCAACAGTGAAAAAACATTCAGTAAGCTTACTTCTATCTGAGGTGAAAGCCACAGATAAATCAAACCAAGAATCCAAGGAATTTATAGGCTTGCATGGTTTCAAGAGCACTGTCATCAAGCCTTGTAGTTATAGACTTGTCTTTAAACTGAGACACTTCAGCCGCCAAAAGCATTGCTTTAGTCTTACCTGTGTTGACTTTGGTCCCTAGCTGCTGCAGTCCCAAGAAAACCTATGCTAGGTAAATGTTTAACATATTGCTCATCTGAGGTGAGGAACATTCAGATACTTTGATTTCAGAACATTAGTGATTCTCTGTTTACTGGTGACATGGCTGTAGGTGAAATCTACATTGATTTCAAGAACCACACCTTTTGATGATGTTCTTGTTCATATTTTGTTGACATGTTTCTTATGTTCAAAAAATATTTTAATTTATTGGCCTTTATATAAACAAATCTTGGCTTAAGACCTAACAAGTCAGTAATGTTAGAGAAGTACTGAAAATATCTGACACTTACAATTAATGGCTGATTTGGTCCCACCTTATATTGGAAAGATACTTATTCTAATACATTTTTGCATTTTGATAGTAACCATCCATTTCTCAAGAAAAAAGTTTGGTGAAAGGACAATTCATCCATCTTGCAAGAATGATTTTGCAATTTAGTCATTTTTATTGGCATGCCAAACATTAAAAGAGATATTCTTGAATAGGGGATACCCACTTGAATTTATTGACAATATATACAAAGAAATATACAAGAAGAGATGCGATGGGGTGCATACCCCTTCATTAGGGTTAGGCACAGTTTCATTTTGTACAACTGGACATCAGGGGATTTTAATAAGGCTATGGTTTTGAAATAAGACAATTTAGGGAAGCATGTTTGAAGCATGTTGAAAAGCATTGGGATGTTCTTCAATGCTTCCCCGACTTTATCGACTTGCTAGGTCCCAGTCCAGGATTTGTTTGCAAAAGGGCCAATAATTTAAAATATATATTTAAAATATTTTTTTTTTGGTATAAGGAAACTACAGGTCAGCAAAATATGAACAAGAACGTAATCAAAATGTGTGGTTCCTCATCAATGTGGATTTGTTTCACCTACTGTTAATTTACAGACTGAAACATTTAGAACACTGAATATTAAAGGAAGTTTTAATTGTGGTACAGTAGGTATAATGTACTAAATGAAATGGGCAACATGCCCAGCTTTCTATGTTGGTAAGACTGAGTGAGCTTTAAGAAAGAGCGTTTATGAACATGAATACGACATTTGAAAAAAGGACGCATTTATTGCACTAGATAGAGAAGCCATTAAATGCCAAGTTTTAACATGTTTTATTTTATGGTACTAGATAAAATGGAAAGAAACCCTGGGTGTGGGTGGTGGTGGTAGTGGTGTGTGTGTGTGTGTGTGTGTGTGTGTGTGTGTGTGTGTGTGTGTGTGGGGGGGGGGGGCTATGGGAAGGAAAAATGGAAAGCTGTGAACTGAAATGGTTGATGACACTGGGGACAGATAAATATCCTGGGATTAATGATAAAATCTGTATTAGCAGTGTTCTAGCTTTAAAAATTGCAAGACTGTGACAAATTAAGTATTTGGTTTATTTATTATGTTTGTCTATGTTTAATAGGTAACATGGTCATTGATGTTGGTTTTACATGACTTTTAAAAGTATGTTCAATCAATGTATCATGGATTTGGTAATGTTTTCATTATTCTAAGTATATGTTCATAGGTGTTTACCAGTCTAATAATGACTAGGGTTTTTTAATCCTAGCCATGCATCCCAAATTTCTGACAAGTTCTGGTACCCTTTCGAGTGTAAATAGGGGCTTGGAAGAAACATTTACAACCAAGAGTCTGGGAGATGAGCCATTCACACGCTGCCTGTGTCCAGACATAGGTGCCAAACCAGAGGTGAATTTCCAGTTCCAATCCAGTTGTCCAAGTTACACTTGAATTGGGTTAGTGAAGAACTCTGATTTACATAGATCTGGAGCCTGTTCCATTGAAGATGTAGTCTCTGGGATACATATCTGTCTCTCCAGCAGGTCCTATTATATCACATGCAAGGTTTAAGTCTTTTGAATGGGTAATTCTGGTGCTGCTTGTTTTACAGATATGCAAGAGGTCCATCAGCGTGGGGTCTGAAGATGCCTTATGTACTAGGCATAGCTGTCCCCTCAATAGCATGTAAGGAGACAGAATACAGGATAGGTCTTTAAGGCAATTTTCATAAGACTAGTTATTTTCAACCTCTATTCTTTAGTGAGGGACTCCTGTGGATGTCCCAGTTGTTGGATATGCCTGTTTAGGTACATACCAAAGGGGGCATTGCACTCAATGATAGCTCTGAAGAGTGCTAAATACAGTGGAACAATGACCTCCTTGGACCTACATGCGGTACCTTTGTTTATAAGTTGCACAGTATAGAATAATGGGCTAGATTACTGTCTATGTGTTTCCCAAAGTCCCTAACTACTAGGTGGACTGCTAGGAGTGCTTTTTCAATATGGTAGTTACCATGAGTGGCCAACTTCATGAAGGACAATGCATTTTTTGATATTTAATTTTAGTTTATGGCTCTGACACCAGTTATGTGCCTGTGTCACCCCTTCTTGGAGAACATTAGTGTTTGTGGGGGAATTCTATGACTGCTCCTAATTTGCAGTCCTCTATAAATTTGGTCTTCTCTTGACATTGTCCTTGGCATTAGAGAAGTAGATGCCAAAAAGTAGCAGTTCCAAAACCTATCCCTGAGGGATTCTACAGGTGACTGGCCTCTTTATGGAAGTAGACTCCCCAGTTATAACTTGACTCCTGTCTGTGAAACATATGGTTATCCACTGTGTGACATAAGGGTTTGTGCATAACCTTTTGAATTTGTCAACAATGACCAGGTGAGGTATTGTTTCAAACACCATGGCCTGGTCAAGGAAGGCAGACTTGCACTGATTGCTGTCTGTTAGTTGCATATCTGCCACAGGTGCAGTTTATTGCATTTGATGTCTGTAATGTTAATCATATTTCTTTTAAAAGTTAATAGATACATTTCTTATGCAGTATTTGCTATATCAGCATTGTGTGCATCTCAGGCCCTGTGGCATCTATGATTCTGGATTGCTGGCCCAACATATAGCGATTGTTATGCTGCTACTGTGCCTTTGTATATATGTCCTTTCATGGTCAATCACAATTAAATGGACATACTCCAGCGAAGAGTGTGGGAAACCTTTCAATCTATCTTGCTGTTTTAAAAATAGTGACTCTTCACTAAAACTTAACTTTTAGACAGGTAAAACTTAAGTTACCTACTTTCACATCTAACTCCTCTAGTGCACACTGTAGTGTTTAGGATAAACCATTTTTTTCATCTTAACTTTAAGCATCTATTGCAAGACCATCAGTTATTGCAGAGCCCACATTCTGCCTCGTCTCAGTAGTCATCTTGGGATTAGTGCTTATGTTTTCTCCTGGTGAGAGAAGGACTGCAGTTACTTTATTTCCTGGAGACTGCTGATCACCAAAAAGTTTAATAACTGCTCTATAGGTGACAGCTTAGAATCTGTTCTTATATTCTAATCCTGGTGAGAGTAGGAGCAGAGTGCATTGATTCCTGACTCTTTCTGGTTGGAGAGTGAGTGTCTGTGCTTAACATACCTGATTGGTCTGGCTGCTATTTGAGGCATCCACCAGAAAAAGGCTACAAGCCTGCAGACCCTTGCATCATCCTGGACAAGACTGTGGATCATCAAACAGGCCGTGGCCTGCTTCTCTTCTTGTGATTGGTGCCAAAACTAGCTAGTTTTAGCTAGAACTAGCCAGTTGTTTAGTTTCAGCACTCAAAACTCTTTCCTTGTGCTCAGCACTGGCTAAGAACTCATTGTAAGCACTAAATAAACTACAAATTACTACAGCACTCAACTTTCCTCACTTGTCAAGAGGAAAACAGTTCTTAGCACTTAAATTAATAAGCACCTATCCAGGCATGTCCATGGGTCAGCTCCCAGTGTTTTCTTCTGTCCATCTGTTGAATCTGGTCATCTTGGGGCAATGTAGCAATTGCCTCATGTACAGTGACAACCCTCTCCTCCTACCACCCAACACTACAACCTGTAAGAGATGCACTTATATAGCCAAACTGGTAGCCAAGCTCTCTCCAGCCAAGACTGGACTAGACAGTCAAGAGGAGAATGTTAACACCTGCACCATACCACACTCAACACATAGTCCTTCACAACCCACACTACCAAAGCCCACACATAGAAACACAAAGCACACACCCACATTCATGGAGGCTCTCAATAAACAAAAATCTGCCCAAGCAACAGAGAACTCCCAAGCTGAAACACAGATGACCACCACCCCGAACACAATCCAAATGACACATAACCCACAAAATCAGTGTGCCACTCAACCTCAGCTCATAAGGCAAAACAACGTACCCAACACACTAATCATAGGTGACTCTATAGTCAGGCACACTGATGTCCCATTCACCAGGCTAAACAAGGAGAAAGTTACTGTCAGCTGCCTGTTGGGTGCCAGGATCCACCACATAATGCATGCACTCAGGTCACTCCACAACAAGTACAAATACGACTCTGTAATTGTCCATGTTGGTGTGACTGACCTGAGATGTATCTCACTGGACTACATGAAAAGAGACATGAAGGAGCTTTCGGATCTTGTAGCCCAGGCAGGTATGACCCTAGCCCTGAGTAGCAATCTGCCATCGCTCAGAATTATACCACAATATAAGGACAAAATGATTGACTTTAACAATTGGCTAAGCTTCTGGTGTCATTCAATGTGGATCCAGTATCTGCCTGGGACAACATGGTCGACAGACCATGATGCTTTGCCAGAGATGGCCTGCACCTGTCGCCCATGGGATTCTGGATACTGGCTAAGGCTCTTGCCACCCATATAGTGCCTTTTTTAGGCAAAGTTCAAATGCTAAATTCACCACCGTAACAGGTACCAGCAAGCAAACACTGAGGGTAATGCTACTCAGTGCTAAAAGTCTAAACCTCAAAATGCACTCACTCAAGGCACTTCTTAAAATGGAGAACATTGACATCTGTGCAGTGACAGAGACCTGGTTCAAGGCTTCACAGAGCACCCCTGCATTACCAGGTTTTAATTTATACCACACTTTTCAGCCACCTAACCTGGACTGAAGCACTAAAGGCAGAGGCGTATCCATATCCATTAAGGATATCGAAACCTCCAGGCTAGTTGCTCAACATAATGCATCCGAAATTATCCAAGGGCAACTAACACTGGGCAAGACTGCAATCTAGGTTGTAGCTTGTTACAGATCCCCCACCATGTCCCAGGATTCCCACTCTTCACTTCTTAAGATACTGGGAAATATTAAGGTACAACCCAATACCTTAATTATGGGTGATTTCAACTACCCCACCATCAGTTGGGAAAACTACTCATGTACCAACTCATTCACTCAATGTTTTCTGAAATTCATAAATTCCAAACCTTAGATCAGCTTCACCCCCACCAGGGGCAGCAATAACCTGGACCTGGTCATTACCAATATGGGTAACCAGTGTTCCACGCCAGAGATCAACTCCCTGCTGGTCAGATCCGACCACAAGCTAATCACTGTAGACATCCATACCAACCCCCACCCCCCATTAAGGAAACCACCTACTCCAAAGCCAACTTCATGCTTCTTAAGACAGAAGTGGCAAACTTCACAACACCCATGCAGACAAAAAATAGAGCGATAACTGCTGAATCTTACAAAAATGCACTGTATAAGCACATACACAAGTGCATGGATCGTGCCATCCCCAACAGAACCAAGATGCTATCCTCCAAAAAATGGAAGCTAATCTGGTGGTTGCCTGCCATAAACAAACTCTACAACAGAAGGAAGAAGCTGTTGCAAAAAAGAGTAAAATCCTAAGGTTGGAGGAAGTCCCTGGCCAACCTCAGCAAGAAGCTGAGATCCCTCATAAAATCCTCCAAAGCCAGTTATGAAAATAAAATCACCACAGATTCCAAAGACAACCACAAAGCATTCTACAGCTATATCAAGAATCTCAATGGCAATACTCAGATCTGCTCTGAGATACAGCACAATGGCACTAAATATACAGAACCAACCAATATTGCCAACATCCTGGCAGATAGGTTCAGTGCTAACTTTACCCCCCTCTCACCCTCCAAAGGACTCATCTTAATACTGGAAGAATGCAAAGCCCCTGTAATCATGGAGTAAAGACTGCACTCTCCAAAGCCAAGAACACAGCATCCATGTGACCAGGCAATATCCCAGGCTGAATACTGCAAGAACTACAGAACAAACTGGCACCCCACCTAAGTACCATGTTCAATCATAGCCTCACCTCAGGCTATGTGCCTACTGAATGGCACACAGTGATGGTTAGCCCACTCCACAAAGGGGGAGGCACCACTGACCCCAGAAACTACTGCTCCATTAGCCTAATGAGCCTGGTCTGCAATGCCATGGAATATATCATCTTGGAACTTATAAACAAAGACATGGGTAACCGCCAAACCCTGGACCCCACTCAGTTTGGGTTTGTAAAAGGTAGATTATGTCTACTAAACCTGATTGACTTCTTTGAAACAGTCACTAGAGTCATAGATGGGGCAAGGTAGTGCACACAGCGTATCTTGACCTTGCCAAGGCTTTTGATACCACCCCTCACTCTGGAATTATAGATAAACTCACTAAACTGGGCATAAATCCCTATGTCACAAGATGGGTGGCCAACTGGCTCACTGACAGAACTCACACAGTAAAAGTAGCCGACTCCAAGTCCAACTTCAGACCAGTGATGAGTGGAGTATCACAGGGTTCGGTCCTGGGTCCTCTCCTGTTCAGCATCTACTTCTCTGAAGTGCAGAATAAGTATCTTTCCAATATAAGGTGGGACCAAATCAATGTAACTTTGTTAGCCAAAGACCTGTGTTGTCTTTGGCTAACAAAGTTTGCAGATGACTGCAAACTGGGAGCCATAATAAAATTACCTAATGATGTAGACATTCTACAAAAAGGCCTCACAGAGATAGATGATTGGTGTCAAAGTCATGGCCTCAAGCTCAATGCCAAGAAGTGCATTGTTATCCCCTTTGGGAAAAACTCGGTACCCATGAACTACCACATAGGTGGTAGCTCACTAAACACTGAGAGTGTGATAAGAGACCTTGGGACATAGGTGGACAGTAGTGTCTCCTTTGATAACCACATCGCCACAGTAGTCAGGAAATCCTCCTACGTGGCACACCTCATCACAAAATAGTTCTCCTCTAGAAAAAAGGAGGTAATTATTCCTCTCTACTCATCCCTCATCAGACCCATTATAGAGTACAATGCCCCATTTGGCATGTATCTCACAAGACACCTACAACAATTGGAAAGGCCACAGAAATACCTCACTAAGAGGATTACCAGCCTCAAACAGATGCCATACGCAGACCATCTTAAAAAACTCCAGCTCTACTCCATCGCATATCGCCTACTCAGAGGCGATCTCTGCCTAACATGCAAAGCTATGTCAAACCCAGAGCTGTTGGACATGCTACCCTTAAAGAAATCCCAGTCTCTCTGAACCACATGCTCCAGGGACCTAAACCTTGTCACGACAATAAACAGAACATGCTGGAGGGATAGATTTCTGTTCCAGAGACTTCCCATTCTCTGGAACAAACTACCCATTAATGTCAAGCAAAGCTCCTCATTGGCCCTCTTGAAGAAAAATCTTGACGACTGGATGGGAAATAGGAAATTCACCCCGGGTATCACTTCTGTGGCACTGCTTGACAGGGGAAAAGGAAAATTATTTTCTTGGGTGGCGAAAGCCAGGAAACCTTTTTGGCTAGGCTTATATAGGCCCCAGGGCCGATAGCCTAGTACCTACCTATGAACCTCTGAACCTATGATGTTCCTTAGAGCATGCCTGGGCATCAACATGCCACACATATTTACTGTTAATATACGATATATATGGGTGGGCAATATTCTCTAGGTAAAACCATTGTACAGTGCAGTGTCTATGTGATCTGTATTGTGTGTATTCATGAGGTCCTTATTGCATAGCATTTGTCCAATACTTTCCTCAGATGTCTTTTGGATTTGTTGACTGCACTTGAATACACTTTATGTTTTATTGGACCATGATTTCTTTCTTTTACATGATAACATAAGCAGTATGTCATGTTCTATTGCAGCCCAGAAGGAAGCAATGCCAGCTTATGGTACTGGTTGCTGGGCAGTAGTGGCTTGTGGTACTGGCTGCTGGTCACTTGCAGGTTGTGGTACTGGCTGCTGGGGAGTAGCGGCTTGTGATACTGGCTGCTGGGCAGTGGTGGCTTTTGGTACTGGCTGCTGGGCATTAACAGCTTCTGGTACTGGCTGCTGGGCTGTAGCAGCTTGGGGTACTGACTGCTGGGCATTAGAGGCTTGTGGTACTGATTGTTGGGTGGTAGCGGCTTATAGTACTGGCTGCTGGGCAGTAGCAGCTAGTGGTACTGGCTGCTGGGTAGTAGCAGGTTGTGGTACTGGTTGCTGGGCAGTAGTGGCTGCAGGGCAGTAGCGGCTTGTGGTACTGGTTGCTGGCCAGTAGCAGCTTGTGGTGCTGTCTGCTGGGCTGCAGCCCCCCAGCTCAAAACAGAAGAAAGTGTTATATTAATGCAGAAAGTGAACTATTGTTTTTAAATTAAATTTCTGATTTACTTTTAGACTTTCTCTTATAGTTTTTAAGGTACGTACTAGGCTATTGATTTGTAAGGAACTTTAGATGCTTAGCCATACATTTTCACAAAGTTTTTAGCCAGTGGCAGCTGGTGACTTCAAATTAAAGGGGGGCTGCAGGAGACAGCTGAATGGGTGGGGCCAACTAGAAAGGGGTGGAGCTATGCTCAAAACCACAACAACTGGAACATTAATTAAACACACTGCCCTGGGTGCCAAACCGTCATTATGAGAGTCCAGTCAAGACAAAATGAAGTGTAGAAGAAAAAAATATTGCAATGCATTGACTACATGACAACTTACGTAATATCTAGATGGAAACACAAAGGTTGTGAGGAATGAAAAAATAAATTGCTTTTTAAATACATTACAGGAATGCCAGTCAAAATCAAGTATAAAATAAATCAAGCAGCACTCAGCTCAAACCATTTCTCCTTGCACTGCAGTTCTAATTATAATTTATATTCAGCTTTATAAAATTACCAAGTAACATGCTAAAAGTAGCAATCTCTGTGCTATCCCACTTGTAAAAATGTTTCTTATCCAAAATAAGACCTGCTGCCTGACAACAACTATTTACTTGTTTCATGGGGAACACATGATCAAAGTAAAAAATGAACAGCAAACAAGAAACAATCTCAAGATAAATTGCTTAAAGGATTACTGCACATGTTATGGACCACACATGATAGATTGGCATTCTGTTTAGTTTACGGGTAAAGCCTGTAAAGATAACTGCAAGTCTCCAACAAATGTAATGAGCTTCTGAAAATACTGTAACCCTGTCCTTTATTTCAGATACTGTCATATGCATTTCAATACCTAAGGCTTATATGTTATCTAGTTATGTAAATATTCTCTGCATGGCAACAATGAAAAGGCTTTCAATGTTGGTAATTCTTTAACAGTATGCTTATTAAAGCTTACTTGCATCTTACAATCTCCGACAAGCTTACCTGATGGTCAATAAAGCATTGCTACTTTAATACAGAGCAACAGGGCACTGCAACAGCATGCATTTTCTGAATAATAAGAAGCATAAATCAACAGTATAAAAATATGACAGAAAACCAGAACATTCTTCAAAATCAAGGACAGATGAAAAGCCACAGTCGTACTTGCACGCTTGCACAGCATAACTGCTCTTTGCCTTGCTTGGACACATCCAGAGCCACTACAATGGGGAGTGGGGTGCAACAAGTAGGTCACAGTTTGAAATGTCTCTGGCTGACGGTGATGGCTCTGATTTTCATACCTCTCAACCTCAGAGCAAGAAATCTGGACAAAGCCATACATAGAAGTGGGACACAGGCCCAAAAATAAAGACAATGTTTAAATATTGCTCTTATAAACTTAGAAAGATAATAGAATAGTAGTAGGTCTTGCATTAGTATGAATTTTTGAAGGTATGAAATCTGAAACTCAAATGTCTGCCATTATTTTCTAATTTCAGTCTTTAATGATTTGCTACTAATTTTCCAGAAAACCACAATTTTATAAAAAACAGACAAAAAATGTTATGCAGAAATATAAAATTGCCACACAATACAGCTGGGAACCTGTCAAAGAAGGGACACCTTTTTAAAATTAGTACTGTTAACTTGAGCAGCTGACAAAATAGGATCATCTACATGCATTTCTGAAATAAAAGTAATCTATAAATCTGATCATTACAGTTATTTATAATTGTACAACCTCCATGTTTTCTTCCAAAATTGCCATTTTGCAGGGGGATTATTAGGGGGAGAGCAACATTTTTAGCCAAAATTGGGGACAGTTGAGAGGTTTGGATATTCCTAATTCTATAAAGCGATTTATTTGCATGTACCTCTCAACCTCTTAATGCAGGAAATCTGGACAAGGCTAAATATATTGGGGAACATGCAAACAGTACTAAAAATTGCTCTTGTATAAACTTAAGACAGTTGATAGAATAACAGGTCTTGCTTTAGCATGCATTTTTCTGAAGGTTATGACGTCTGAAACTCAATGTCTGTCATTATTTAGTGACTTAATTCCTAAATGATTTGGCAGAAAACCACAAACTTTATGAGGAACAAACTAAAAATAAGAAGCAAAAATCTATTCATTCTGCAAAATTCTGGACAGTTGAGAGGTATAGTTCAGCCGGGGCTGTCTGAGTTTGCTGCCCTTCCCCCCCTCACAAAATCATGGTCAAATGGAGCATCCCCCCCTGCAGCCATTCCAATGTCCCATTCCTTGGTTATTTCGCCCCATTTGCCATAAACACTGTAATGTGCATACTGCTTTACTTCTGCGATGATATGGATTTCATTTGAAAGTTTTATTTTATATTTTACAGCATAAATCCTAATAGATATGTATTAAACAAAGCAATGCAGTCTCACAATGAAAATAGACTTAGCATTAAAACTTCTCTGCCCTTGAAACTCACATTCATTGAAACAGCATTGAAACCCACATTCAAAGAAAATACATTTTGCCAGTGGCAGATAAAGATTAATTTTGGGCTGTTTTCGAATCATAGGCCCGTTGAACACAAAACATACACATGCTCTTTGATACACCTTCCTGACTGTATTAAATTGTAGTACAGTTGTTACAGGGCATTTTAAATTTATTGTTTTGAACATTTTTCCAGTAAAGAATGAAACAAAATGCATGCACCAATAGTGACAAAACTGCCCAATTCAGAACATTTCCATCATAAAAGTCTACTCAAACTTCAACTGTCCACCAGTATCAGTAAATATGCACGATCTTTGAAGAAGTAAAAGCCATTTAAATAATTCCACATTAAAGAAATCTGTTAACTAATGAAGAGGTTATTGCTAGCAAACAACTTTATATGTCATTGTTTCATCTACAAATAAAGTGCTTGTTGCCCTTGAGGAATAAATTGCTTATGTTGCATTAAAAAAATTATAATGCTATTTGTTGTTGTTTGTCTTTCGGCTTTTTCCCGGTAAGAGGTCGCCACAGCGGAACTCTGGTCCGCTAATGATTGGCAGTAGATTTTTACGAAATGCTGAAGTGCCAGCTTGACGCCCAACCTTCAGCGAAGGCACGCCCATTTTACGCACGCATGTCTTTTGAATGCTACCCAACCGCAGGGAGGACATGCAGACTATAATGCTAGTAATATCACAATAGGGAATGGATGGCAAGCTGATAACAGGTTCATAGTTACTAGGTATCTTCACCAAAGAGGACTGCAGCATCCATCCCCTTTACAACAGAGTACAGTATCAGCAATAGATCTACCTATTCTGGGAGTAGAACCCACAGCCTTCTGCATCAAAAGCAAGTACACTACCTGTTGTGCTATTTACAATGTAAGCAGACACGGCATAAGCAGCACTAAACTTTTGCTCCCCTGCAGCTCTTAGCTCCTTGTAAAATCTGCTCGACACTCAGCTGTATCTCAGAACTTTGCAGCACAAGAAATCTGGACAAAGCCAACATTTATTTGGGGGAGACAAAAGCCCAAAAAACAGGGACACATTTTAAACATTGCTTGTATAATGTTGGAAAGTTGCTAGAATAAAATGCTGTGTTACCACCATACATTTCACTGCCAAGTATTGAACCCAAGTCCCTTTGCAAAATAGCCAGAGCAACATGCCACTATGCCAAATCATCAATTTTTATGAAAGAAAGGAAGACTGAAACTTAAATGGCTACCATTTAGTGAATTCAGTTCTTACCATAGCTGTCAACCTCTTAGCACAAAACACCTGAACAAAGCCAATAGTGGGGGAATACAGCCCCAAACATATTCACTGAGTTCAGTTATCACCAAAGCTCTCAACCTTGGCACAAAAAACTGGACAAAGCCAATAATGGGGGAATACAGTCCAAAAAACAGGGGCAAATATCCTCTGAGGACACCAGAGCAAACCCACACAAACACAGGGAGAACATGCAGATTCTACACAGAAGGCACCTCAGCCAAGAATCAAACCAGACAAACCATAGCTGTCAGGCAACACTGCTACCACTGCACCACTGCACTACTGTTTGTTTTAAATAACAAAAATACAGAAACCACAGATTTTATGAGGAACAGAACAAATATGAGGCAAAAATCTGCAAATGTTTTAGAAATGGTGGTGGGTAGGGAATTCAGGCTCGTGTCACTTGGGCCCAAGCCTACACACACACACACACACACACACACACACACACACACACACACACACACACACACACACACATACACACACACACACACACACTGCTGTGATCACCACCTACCAGTCTCCAGATTGGCCTGCCATGCATGCGATCCTGTACTCTGCAGCTGTACACACTAAATGTGATCCTGTACTCTGCAGCTGTGGTCTCCCACTGTTTCCCTGATTGGTCCTCCATACTGACTAGCCCATGCATGCTGTGATCTTGGTCTCCTGTGAGGAGGCTGGAGCCTCCTGCTATTGGTCCAGCCTGCTGGCAATGCAGTCTGGTGACCTTCCGGTTTGTGCGGTCATCACCGCAGAGATCTCCGGGTTGGAAGGGTGGAGTTAACTCCCTTCCCTATCCTGACTGCCTAACTGAGCAGTCTGGAGCTCAGGAATGCCTGAGCATGCATGCTTGGAGTTCTGGTCTGCTTAACACAGCAGCCAGGAACTAAGCACGCATGCGCAGTGTCCAAGATATTTTTTTATTTTTATATGTTCTATGGTGTGGGGACTGGGTACTTTATTTTATGCATTTTACAGGTGTGGGACCCATTTTACAGGTGGGAGGGCTGCAGTCCCACAGTCCTATAGCACGAGCCGCCCCCATTTTTAGCTCTTCTGTTTTAATTACAAGTAGTACAGTAACAGGCAGAACATTACAATTCTCCGTGATACATATCTATCCCTCCAACATGTTCTATTTATGCTGTAGAAGAGATTTAGATTTGTTGAGTAGGTGTTTATGCCCCCAATTGGACTTGCAAATGTCTAGTAGGTCTGACAAAACTGAATCTGCTGATGTTCTGTGTATGAAGTGGAGTTCGCTCCTCAGCAGCCTGTATGACACAGAAAAGAGGACAATGCTTTGAGATGGTTTGTATAGTTTTTAGGATTTAGACCTTGATTTTCAAAGTAAGAACATGTTGTAGGCATTCAAGTTGTGTCAAATGTTTGGACAGGTACATACCAAAGGGTGGATTATATTTAATGATTGACCTGATGAATGTGGAATACACTGGAATGATCTCATCCCTGTACCTGAGCTCCATACCCTTGGTAATAAAGCTGTGCATTGAAAAAGCATTTTCTTTCAATAGTGGATACATGATGATCAAAGAACAGTTTATAACCATATTGATTCTTAGCTCCCTAGCTACTGGAACACTTTTCATGGGTGTGTTGTCATTTTAATAGCTATAAGAGACTTCTTGCTTGCCAAAGTATGCTATTATACATTTTTTGACATTTAATTTAAGTATATGATTTTTGCTCCAACTATTGGTTTAGAAAAGGCCCTCTTGGGGAGTCAACGACATACTTGGTTAGCCATAAAGCCTTATGTAGGAGTCTGAAAGAAATTAGTGCTGTGTGATGAAAGTAACTTCTCCTGTTTTATTCGGCTAACCATCTGGTTTTGCAGGATTAGTGTGCTTTTGCGTAAAATAAATATGAATGATTGGACTACTATTTCTTTTTGTAAAATAAATGTGAAATACATTACAATTTATTTATTTATTTTACCATAATCTGACATTTGAGATGTACACAGTCAACAATGCAGCTATAATTGCTGGCTATGGAACCAGTCTGTGGATGAGAAAGGATGATCTTGTTTTCATGATCAAGTTAAAGACCCATTGGCCTAGCTTCACAGGACTAGTGTGCATTTGTGTGATGCAACTTGCAGTACATTCATGTCGACTTTTTTTTATCACGCAGTCAGATGGTTGTAACCGATGGATATGGACATTGATGGAGAAGAATGACAGCAATTTCAGTGATCTTTTAAGGTTTAAAGCACTCAGGAGTGTGAATTCAAAAGAACAGGAGTAGAAGTTGGTGGAGAAGGCTAAGGCTATGAGCTGTAGTTCTTGTGGTACAGAGTTCTGATTCCATTAGCCTCCATCTGCACACTGTGTGGCCATGAGGAAGTCACTTAACCAAACTGTACTTTGGGGGGAGTTGGAAATTTGAGCTAGGCTCTTAAATGGTCTCCTGAACTACATGCCTAGTAACGACTTGGACACGTGCATTTGTGTGGTCCTGAAAAGTGTATGTGAGAAGGGGTGACCCATGGTTTAATAACTGCCCTGGACCCAAGGTGTACTTAATCTGTCACTACTCAGCTGTGTAATATATGCATCTGGCTGTTTATAATTTTTTTTCATCTCAGTTTAACATCAGAAGGATACGTAGCATGTAATTATCTCTTTTTGGAGGGGATAGAAGGCAGGTGATGTCCTAGGTCATGCATTTGCCTCCTCAGTTTATCTGGGGGACTGCTACTTTTTTTAGCTTTGAACATTAAGGCTTAGACACAACTTATTTCTCCTTAAAAAATAAGACTGAATTTTCTCCCTTACCAATGACTATTGTTCAGGCTATCATTCACACAAAAAATTGTTAAAATGCTCTAAAACACACCTTAGAGCATCTACAACCCAATAAAGTCTGGCTACCTATTAGTTTCAAGATCATTAGCTTAATTCCAGTTGCATTTCCTAGACTTATTTCAGCCAAATCATGGCCAGTTAGGGCATATTAAAAGCCGTAAAAATAAGCTAACGTGAAAATTAAGAAATAAGTAATTTATCTGAATGGTGTGGGGTCAGAACAAGGGGAAAGCAAGAGGGACACAGAAGAAATGCAGTAGGGATTTGTGTGCAATGGCGGAGGTGGCCATAGCATCCTTTATTTGGGGCTTTTTTTCACCTAGGGCTGCTTTTCTTGATTGTAGTCAGACTGCTTTTCTTGATTGTAGTCAGACATGATATATATATATAGTTGGTAAAGTGGCAATAATGAATGGCTGCATACTGAGGTAGTCTGTGGATGAAAATTAAAAATATTTTTGATCACAGGTAGTGGTCAGTGACCTGTTGCCATAGATCTTCACCCCATTCCACTTAACTACACACATTCAGCTGCTTCCTGCAGCCCCCTCCCTCTTTCTTGCTTGCTTTGTGGTCACCAGCCACCAGCCACTTTATGTAGTAGATGATGAGTTTAAGGCTGTAGTGTGAGAGGAAGCTCATCCCCTTAGGTAGGTGGTGCCAACACTAAAGAGTAAGGTTGTGCAGACACCAGGATGTGAATGAGATCCAGTGGGGGTTCATTACAATAGCTGGATTGAGAAGATAGTGAATTAGATCTTTTTGTGCACTCAGAATACACCATCAGCAACAACATGCATGCACTGAGCCAAGGTGAGAAGAATGACCTAGCTCATGTACTCAATGGAAATTTTGACTTTATGGTTTCACCCTGAAATAGTTCCTCAACATTCCTTGGCATAGAAAACCATTAAGTACTCTCAGGAGTCATGCACAGGAACAGTACACAGAGGCATGGCAAATATTATGTGGCATGTCTGTGAGAGAATGCAAGGACACGCTCACTTCTCATATCAACCATCTTAATGGCTGTTTGGGGGAAACCTAAACTGAACCTTTGCCCTCAGTGTGTCCTGCAAATTACCTCAACTAGCCATCATATAGTCTCTAAAGAAAGTTCAGGCTACACAGAAGTAGGAGTTTCCCCACTGCATGTGACAGGATGGCCTTTACATGCAGCACCTTTAGATATGACCTAGTTAGTTGTGCAGCCCAATCAGGAAGGCCAGTCATACTGGGTTTAGCTAGACACTCTGTCATGCTCAGTGCATCCATTCATTATTTCAGTAGCTGAGTTTGTGGGTCTACATCAGATCATCGAATCACTAATACGCCTCTTTGTTGAACACTTGTTCAGCAAATATATTAATCATCGAACTAAGTTTTCAGTGAACATTTTCCTAGGGCAAAATGATGGTTTGACACCATCTGGAATTTGCCCTTCCCCCCTGTAGTACAATCTCGGAGTTGGTATATTTAGTTAGGAGGGGTGTATATAGGGTGCATAGCCCCCACCTGTGTAGGTGTTGTTTTTTTTTTTTTTTTTTTTTTTTTATGGTTGCTATAGAAGACTACCATAAGTTTGTCCTAGGAAGATTTTCCCTGAGGACATAGTTCAGTGATTAGTTTGCTTCCTCAATAAGTGTTCAGTGAAGAGGCATTCACATATTAGTGATTCAATGATATGATATAGACCCAAGTTTGTGCTCTTTCACTTTATTTTATATGTCTTTATCAATCTTCACTTTTTTGTGTTGAAACTTTTCTAACTCCTTAATAAATTATGTTGGCACTTATGATGTGTTGTGAGGGTTTTATCCTTGTCCCATGTGTGTAACAACAGATACACATTACTCTGTAGGTACACTGTTGTATATTGCATCCAGCAACAGTGCAAGTTGACTTTCCCATTATGATTAATGTCCTTGGTGTTGCTTGGGACACCATGACCATGGTGTTCACCATCGTAGCACACCCAGTGTGGTGTGGTGTGGTGCTGTATGGTGTAGATTATTATCATAGTGAGTTAGTGTGTGTTGTGTTCTGTTGTTGCTGACATTGTGATTGTATGTGTATATCTAGGATATATGTCTACAGGGTCTAGCATCTATTATTTCTCCACACTTCTAGATTTATCAATAACCACATACACATTGGTTTAGCTAGTCTATACAGTGGTACTTTAGTGTGTAATTCGCAGGTATAATACATTGCTTTTTATATGATTTTATGTCTATCATAGGTTTCCATATTTATATGTGTAGCATAAGTTTGAGACTTTGATTCTGTTTTTTTTTTCACTTTTCTCATGTATATTGTCAAGCATCTTGGCAGTCCACTTGGTCTTTACCTATTTTTGCTGGAAGGGGGTATTGTATTACAGAACGTAGCATAGTCCACATTACTCCTGTGCTTAGTCTATGGATAATTACAAGAAGTGATGTTTTGGTGTCAGCAGTACGCAGAATATATTTGAGTGCCACCACTGATTTGCCTGAAGAATAGAAGTCCATAACGCCACTGGTATATAATGTAGGTATGTGTTTAAATCCCACTTAATTATTATGAGATGAATAAATCCTTCAGCTGAGTCTTAAAACTAAAGTTTCATGCCCCTAGCATACTCATAAGGCAGTTATAAATGCTGTTTTTAATACAAGTTATAAACCTATCAAATTGTTCTCAAGCCAGTGAGCTAGTAACATTTATTCTGTTAACCACAGTTTATTATTTTTTGATAAATATAAAGAAATGCAAAACATTGCAAACAGTAAATGAAATCTAATTCAAACTATGAAAAACAGTTCTTATTTAGATAAAAAGACACTCATTATTACTGAAAGAGTCTAGACAAGGACCAGGCTCTAAATAAAACAGTAAAATGCTCACGAAATTAATAACACTGTCCGTGATACAACAGGTAGCACACTAGCCTTTAGTGCTGCAAGACCAGAAGGCAGTGGAATCTGTTCTTACTCCAAGTGATTTGATTGCTGAAACTGCAGGACAGCATTAGGGGGTACTGGAGTGAGTGTATTCTTTGTTGGATGAGACATCAAAATGAGGTCCCATTGAGAAGGGTATTTCTGGTAAATGTAAAAGATCCCACAGTACCTATTGAAAAGACTAAAGGACATTCCTCAGTGCCGTGACCAAATTTTCCTAGTGGTGTAAATGCCACATTGAGTCTCCCCTGTGTGGAGGTCACCACCCTAATGAGACTAAGCCATTCAATAAAGGATAAATAAATAAATAAAATAGACATGAAGACTGAACTATGAAGGGCAGCTTCAAAAGCTGGGGTTGATACTCATTGCTGCATGCAACTATAAAGCAGTGGGCCTTATATCCACATCTTATAAATATAAGCAATGAGGAAGTAAGTATTTTCATGTTTCTTTATATGACTAGGAAGGTGGCAAATGCCATAAGCTGGACATGTTCAGTATGGGACTGTATGCAAAACATCTTTAATTGGATGATACATACTTGGCTTATGTTCAGTCTGGCTAACATGAAGCCATTGGTTATGCATGCCATTGACAGATCTGCTAATTGACCTAGTCTGTCTCCAGCCACATACTGTGGTCAGAGTAGGCAAGTGTTTCTATCTCAGTTGATATATTTTGGGATGTACCTTGGAAATATGATATTACTTAATGGTTAGTTGTTCAGAAGTTTTCAGAGTTTGATCTCCAGGACTTCACCAGAATTAACTATCTCATCCCATTCAAAAGCCTTATGACAGCTGTCCATGCCCTGGTTTCCCAAGTGACTAGTAGAACTCTCTTTACCTTGAGCTTTCTGACTAACACCATGTGTACCTGCAATGGTGCAGATCTCTATGGCATTGACTGGTAGAGTATTTCATGATTTTGCAGTAATCACCCCTGTCATGTTTGATCTGCATTGGCCTCCTCTTGCCAAGAAGTTTGCAATTATGATTTCAGTGCCTACTTGCCATGCTCTGCACGCTGTAGGTTCTGTCTTCATAAAGGATCTGCTGATACTTTACTGTCCTGAAGGAATGTTCCACTCAGCCGAAGTGAAGCTACTAATCGTTCCCAGGCAGGCCTCAAAAATATATGCTAATATTATTTTGTATTTCAGGTACCAGTTACATAGTCCTGACTACCTCTCTGGATGTGTTCTGTGTCTTTGAGGCCGTTCACACAAGGGTCATGAAGGTCAATTTATTTGAAAGATTTAGGGTATTACTTGAACTGCTGCTTTTACTTACCTTCCATTGTAATATTCACTGTTTACTCTTGCTGTTACATTTTTTGCATATGCATTATTGTTAATCATTTGTTTGCTCACATTCATTCATTCACTCAGTCATTCTCTAATACCTGTTGTATCTCATTAAGAGAAGTTGGGGAGATGTATCCTCTCCTGTGACACAGAACACACAAGACATGAGAACCGATCCTGGATGGGACAGAGTCCATTTCAGGAAGTGCACACATCGTTGAGCTTCCTATCATCTTATCAAGTCACAGCCCAAAGGATCTGTAAGTCATCAAAATGATACGTTTTTAAAACAAATTTTTCTGATTAAAAAACAAATTTTGATGCTGGTGTCTTGCGGCTTAGACTCACACTCCCAAATTAGATATGCAAATGCCAAGTCACACAACAGAGTGGAATTGGGAGATATTTTACATTTAAAAACATTTTGTTTTAGCCGTTAATTCTTGAAGAAGTTTCTATTGCCACATTTCAGATCAATTGCAATTCTTACATATGAGGCTGGCTGTTCCGTAAGTAAGGGGGTTTCAAGAATTAACTTTTGCTGGCTCAAAATACAGACATGTGCATTGTCAACAATGTGAGCCCAGTGGAATTAGACCTTCAGGTATAAGCAATGAAGGATAGTAGAGGAAGGGAGTCTTACTTTGGCTGGAGCTTAAAGTAAATAATCACATATTATCATTCTTACAAATCTTGTCAATTTTATGAGAAGTTGAGGCTTGGGCTGCATCACAGAAAAAGGTTAAATGCAACAGATCTGTGATCTGGCTTTCCTAATAGCCAAAAACCCATTTTGGGTAAATACTTTTATACTTGCTAGAACAACTCAAAAAGAGAGGCAAGCACTGACTATTGTCTAGGGATTGAACCCAGGACCTTTTGTATTTTGTGTTTCTAGCACTGACTAGACCAACACAGCATCTTTGGACAGCTCTGTACCTGGTGTCCTCCGGGAGCAGCTGTTATTTCTTACAACTAGGATACAACCATGATGGTGATATTGAACACACAGGTATCAAATACATAACAGATGATTAACCTAGTACTGTATTAATATCTCAGCAAGAAAGTAGAACACTGACTCTTGCCTGGGGTATGAACTCAGGACTCCTCCACAATCCATACAGCTTTCACTGCCACAGGACCAACAAGGAGACCCTGACAACTAGCTACCTGGATTCCCCCAGGAGCCATTGGTTTCATCTTTCAACTAGGAAACCACCATTATGATGATTTTGATCTCATATGCATCCAACCCAGAGCAAATGATTAACATAGTATTGTATTAACTACTCAGTAACAAAGGAAAATACAAATACTGATTCATACCTGAAGATTGAACCAAGAACTCTGCACATTCCATGTGATTCATGCTGACCAAGACCAAGAAAGAGTTTCAGGGCAGCTACGTATCTGATTTTGAAAACACAAGCATCCAGTGCATCATACATGATTAATCTAGTAATTGAACAAAAAGGAAAACATTGGCAATTAACAAAGGCTAGTTGCAGCAGCCTTGCCCCACCCACATAGGTATGCTGACTTTCCATGAAAAGAGGTTGAACAAGTAATTTTGTTTGCGGATATCCCAGCCCTGGGCTATAGGTTTGTGCTGCTTCCCAGGTCTGCTTACTCACTCGGTCTTGCAGCACTCTCAAGCTTCAGTATCCATCAGGGCCAGGAGAGATTCCTTGTCCTAGTCAGTGAGTGCTGCCATTCCTCTACCCAGGGAAAAGGCAATCAAGCAGAGACCTGAATTTCTCTTCCTCCCTCACCATCTGCAGCAGGCCCCTGGGATGATAAATTAATAGGGATCACTTAGGTCACAGTGCCAACAGCACTAGCATTAGAGAGTTGCTGATGTGGTGCTAGGAGTCTGTCATAAATTTTACGGAGAGCAGTTAATACATTTTACACACTATAGTACTGTGATAGGAATGAAAAGAGAGGATGTGATAAAAGCTTTCCAATATCTTAGCTGAATAAATAAGGAATGAGAAATAAATACATTTTGCAAAAGAAACTTCACAGGAAAAGGAGGACTGTTTCAGAGTAGAAGGAACATAACTCTCAAGCCATACAGAAATATTTTAAACTAAGAAAGTTATAGCTACATTGAGTAGCTACCTTCAAAAGTTGGTAAATTTGGTCATAACTATATAATGAAGAGAAGGAGGAATAAGCTGACTGAGAGGAAGATTATAATGACATATCTATGCTGGTAGCTAAAGAGATAACTAAATGAGATGTAGAGGTGTTTGTCAGATATCAGTTTTATTCATTCCTATATGGAACATGTTGCAGGTGCAGTGAGATTACCTAAAAGCAATGCACCTACAGAGTAAACAGAGTTTTTCCATTATAACAATACAGCTAAGGAGTACACATTTGTTTTCCACAAAGAAGATTAACAAGGTAAAATGTCTGGGCTACAAGAATAGACTTAAACACCACCTTTATTTTCAGATTCCTTTAGATGTAATCAGTGCACTGCCCATGAAGTGGTATCTTTGGCACTTTCGTTTGCATCATGTTTGGTGGACTGTAACATCATAAGCGATAAATCCATAAGCCAGAATTTTATGACTGGAATGAAATACTGCTGTGCATCAAATGTGGTGATAGCAGGATAGTTTATAACAATGTTGACAACAGTACAGGCAAAATTAAGCACAAAGAGGGATTAATGTGGATTCTAACCATCAAAACAAAAAGATGAGTCCAACGAAACACAGAAGCCAAAGTAGAATCCAAAAGTAGCTTTACTGCAAACTTGTTAGCGCTTTCGTGTAGTAATGTACAAACACTTCTTCAGACAAGTTATTGCATTTACAACCAGAGTATAAATATACAGCACTATTAACACTTAGGTTTTTTATTCAATAAATTCATTTTATTATAGTACTTGTCTTTTACAATTGTATTAGAAATATGGTATTGGTCTTAAATTAGGGCTGAAAGTAAGTAATTGAATAATTGATTTAATTGATTTATTTAACTTGATTAAATAAATGTGTTAATAGTGCTATATATTTATACTCTGGCTTCTGTATACTACTTTGGCTTCTGTGTTTCGTTGGACTCATCTTTTTGTTTTGTTGGTATATTTAACTTTTCAAGTTAATTTTTGTTTTTATGGATTCTAACCATGTCATATAACCTAATCTACATAGATACCAAAAAGACAATAAGAAAGACTGATGAATAATGGGTTGCATAAATATACCCATGACCACCATAAAAAATAAATTATTGGCATTGTTTGTATAGGCAGATTATAAGGATCTTTCAGGCATATTGGCCAGAAAGGGTGAATGTTACATGTTCTTTCATTCCTTCATTATCCAAAACCTCCCTTAATCTACTCAAGATCACACGGAAGCAAGAACCTGTCCAGCCACTCCATAGATGAGAGGTATTAAAACTAATATTGAATAGGGTACCAGTCCTTTACAGGACACACACACACACACACACACACACACACACACACACACACACACACACAGACAGACACACACACACACACACACACACACACACACACACACACACACACACGTGCGGAAAGACAGTATGCTCACATATGGGCAATTGGGAGGATGAGAGGATACCTGAGCACCCAGAATGTGAAGAAAGAGAGGGTGTGCAGACTTCTCAGAGAAGGTACTACTACTGTGAACCAAACTGTAAATCAAACACTGGCAGAAATATTAACTGCTGTACCACTATACTGGTGATTTTACATGTTTTATATCCGAATCCATATGAATGCTGATTAAAAGAACCCAGTCTCTGCCCTTGAGACAATGAAGTATACCTTGCAAACATGGAAATACTCAGAATAAAAATGAGCCTATGACAAAAAAGGCAAATATTTATTTATGCATTTATTTATTTACACTAATTGAACAGTAATGACCATCTGGGTATAACCTGCTTTCAGTGAGGTCTCAGTGTGAATCTCTGATGCCTCTAATTCTGCTTGAAGCTTACACTGAGTTTACCAGACTGATATGAGTATGAGGCAAAGTGAGGAAACTTTAAGTGACAGGATGGATTACTCATAAAAATTCTTTCTTAGAGAAACTGACAAAGAACAGTGAGAAAATATCATGGATGACTTGAGTAGTTACATGGAAATTACTGCAGTAAATGGGAAGAATTAGTCTCTGGATTAAGTGGTGGCTGTTGACATCAAATCAAAGGGGGAATGCAGGAGACAGCTGAATGGGTGGGTCCAAAGGGAAGGAGTGTGACCAACTAGAAAGGGGCGGAGCTATGCTCAAAACCACAAAAAACTGGGACTTTAATTAAATACGCTGCCCTGGGTGCCAAACCCTTATTATGAGAGTCCAATCAAGACAAAAAGAAGTGTAGAAGAAAAAAAAATATTTCAGTGCATTGGCTACATGACAGCTTACGTAATATCTAGATGGAAAAAAAAGGTTGCGAGGCATGAAAAAATAAATTACTTTTTAAATACATTACTGGAATGCCAGTCAAAATCAAGTATAAAAAAACAAGCAGCACTCAACTCAAACCACTTCTCCTTACACTGCAGTTCTAATTATATATATTCAACTTCATAAAAGTACCAAGTAACATGCTGAAAGTAGCAATCTCTGTGATAACCCCACTTGTAAAAATGTTTCTTATCCAAAAAAGACCTTCTGCCTGGCAACAACTATTTACTTGTTTCATGGGAAAACATGATCAAAGTAAAAAAAATGAATAGCAAACAAGAAACAAGCTCAAGATAAATTGCTTAAAGGATTACTGCACAGGTTATGGGCCACACATGATAGATTGGCATTCTGTTTAGTTTACGGGTGAAGCTTGCAAAGATGACTACAAGTCTCCAACAAATGCAATGAACTTCTGAAAATTCTGTAATCCTGTCCTTTATTACATATACTGTTATATGCATTTCAATACCTAAGGCTTATATGGTTATCTAGTTATGTAAATATTCTCTGCATGGCAAAAACAAAAGGGCTTTCAATGTTGGTAATTCTTTAACAGTATGCTTATTTAAGCTTACTTGCATCTTATAGTCTCAGACAAGCTTACCTGATGGTCATTAAAGCATTGCTACTTAAACACAGAGCAGCAGGCACTGCAGCAACATGCATTTTCTGAATAAGAAGAAGCACAAATCAACAGTATAAAAATATGACAGAAAACCAGAACATTCTGCAAAATCAAGGGCAGATGAAAAGCCACTGTAGTATTTGTGTCTGCTTTGGATGGGGGCAGACCCTGCACACTTACACTGCATAACTGCTTCTTGACTTGCTTGGACACATCCAGAGTCACTACTTTGGGGAGTGGGGTGCAACAAGTATGTCACAATTGGCAATGTCTCTGGCTGATGGTGATGGCCTTGACACATTCGTCATACCTCTCAGCCTCAGAGTAAGAAATCTGGACAAAGCCATAAACAGAAGAGGGACAAAGGCCCAAAAATAAGGGCAATTTTTAAATATTAGAAAGATAATAGAATAGTACGTCTTCCATTAGTATGAATTTTCTGAAGGGTGTGAAATCTGAAATGCAAATGTCTGTCATTATTTTCTAACTTCAGTCTTTAATGATTTTCTACTAATTTTCCAGAAAACGACAATTTTATGAAAAACAGACCAAAAATATGATGCAAAAATATAAAATAGCCACACAATACAGCTGGAAACCTGTCAAAGAAGGGACACTTTTTTAAATATTAGTACTGTTAATTTGAGCAGCTGACAAAATAAGATAATCTATAAACATTTTTGAAATTAAAAGTAATCTATAACTCTGATCATTACAGTTATTTATTAATTGCAAACTCTCCACATTTTCTTCCAAGTAGGGGGAGATATTGAGCCAAAATTGGGGACAGCTGAGAGGTTTGGATATATCTAATTCTATAGAGCGATTTATTTGCATGTACCTCTCAACTTGTTAATGCAGGAAATCTGGACAAGGCCAAATATATTGGGGGAACATACAAACAGTACTAAAATTGCTCTTGTATAAACTTAGACAGTTGACTGAATAACAGGTCTTGCTTTAGCATGCATTTTTCTGAAGAGTAAGAAGTCTGAAACTCAATGTCTGTCATTATTCAGTGACTTAATTCCTAAATGATTTGCCAGAAAACCACAAATTTTATGAGCAACAAACCAAAAATAAGAAGCAAAAATGTATTAATTCTTCAGAAATCTGGACAGATAGGTATAGTTCAGCTAGGGCTGTCTGAGTTTGCCACCCTTTTCCCCTTCACAAAATCATGGTCTAATGGGGCCTCCCCCCTGCAGCTATTCCAATGTCCCATTACTTGACTATTTTGCCCCATTTACCATAAACACTGTCATGTGCATACTGCTTTACTTCTACAGTGATTTGGATGTCATTTAAAAGTTTTATTTTACATTTTACAGCACAAACACTAATAGCATCTGCTAAACAAAGCAATGCAGTCTCACAATGAAAATAAACTTAGCATTAAAACGTCTCTGCCCTTGAAACTCACATTCATTGAAACAGTATTGAAACCCACATTCAAAGAAAATACATCTGGCCAGTGGCGCATAAAAATTAACTTTAGGCTGTTTTCAAATTATAGGCCCCTTGCACAGGAAACATACATGTGTTCTTTGATACACCTTGCGGATTGTAATAAATTATATTCCTTGTATAATACAGTACAGTTGTTAGAGGGCATTTTAAGTTTATTGTTTTGAACATTTTTTCCAGTAAACAATGAAACAAAAAGCATGCACCAATAATGACAAAAGTGCCCAATTCAGAACATTTCCATCATAAAAGTTTACTCAAACTACTACAATCCACAAGTATCAGTATATATTCCCAATCTCTGCAGAAGTAAAAGTCATCTAAATAATTCCACATTAAAGATATCTGCAGTTAATGAAGAGGTTGCTGTTAGCAAAAAACTTTATATTTCATTGTTTCATCTACAAATAAAGTGCCTGTTGCCCTTGAGGAATAAATTGTCTATGTTATATAAAAAAATGATAAACTAGTAATATTGCAATAAGGAATAGATGGCAAACTGATAACATTTTCCTTGTTACTAGGTATCTCCTCCAAGGAGGACATTCTCAGGACTGCAACATCCATCCCCTTTAAAAGTACAACACTGTACTGTATCAGCAATGCATCTATATACTGTGGGAGTAGAACCCACAGCTTTCTGCATCAAAATGTATGTGGGAGGGTGGCCTAATGGTTAAGGTGTTTGCCTTACAAACACAAGGTGCAGGGTTTGAGTCTCACAAGGGATAATTGGCTAGGCTTAAAATGGCTCACAAGGGCAGTTAGCCTAGTACTAATCTGTGATCCTATGATCCTAAAAGCAAGTACACTATGCTATGAACAATGCAAGCCAACTCAGCATAAGCAGCACTAAACTTATTTTCATGCTGTCAGCTCCTTGTAAAATCCACTCAACACTCAACTGTATCTCTCAACTTTGAAGCACAAGAAATCTGGAAAAGCCAAAATTTATGAGGGGGGGGGGCAAAAGCCCAAAAACTAGGGACACATTTTAAAAATTGCTTGTATAATCTTGGAAAGTTGCTAGAATATAATGCTGTGTTATAACTGTGCATTTCACTGCCAAGTCTTGAACTCAGGACCCTGTGCACTACAGTCAGAGCAGCATACTGCTATGCCAAATCAGCTGTTTTTTGAAAGAGAGCTAGACCAGAGTTTTTAAATAGATTGTTTAATGAAATCTTGGAAAGTGAGAGGATGCCTGAGGAATAGAGAAAAAGTGTTTTGGTACAGATTTTTAAGAATAAGGGTGATGTGCAGAGCTGTAGTAACTACAGAGGGATTAAATTGATCAGTCACAGCATGAAGTTATGGGAAAGAGTAGTGGAAGCTAGGTTAAGAAGGAAGGTGATGATTAGTGATCAGTAGTATGGTTTCATGACAGGAAAGAGCACTACAAATGCAATGTTTGCTCTGAGAGTGTTGATGGAGAAGTACAGAGAAGGTCAGAAGGAGTTGCACTGTGTCTTTGTGGACTTAGAGAAAGCATATGACAGGGTGCCCAGAGAGGAGTTGTGGTATTGTATGAGGAAGTCGGGAGTGTCAGAGAAGTATGTAAGAGTGGTACAGGATATGTACGAGGGTAGTGTGACAGCAGTGAGGTTTGCAGTGGGAGTGACGGATGCGTTTAAGGTGGAGGTGGGATTACATTAAGGATCAGCTCTGAGACCTTTCTTATTTACAATGGTGATGGGCAGGTTAACAGATGAGATCAAACAGGAGTCCCTATGGACTATGATGTTTGCAGATGACATTGTGGTCTGTAGTGAGAGTAGGGAACAGGTGGAGAAGACCCTGGAGAGGTGGAGATATGCTCTAGAGAGAAGATAAAAGATGGTCAGCAGGACTAAGACTGAATAGATGTGTGTGAACGAGAGGGAGGATAGAGGAATGGTGAGGATGCAGGGAGTAGAAGTGGTGAAGGTGGATGAGTTTAAATACTTACGATCAACAGTTCAGAGTAATGGTGAGTGTTGAAGAGAGGTGAAGAAGAGAGTACAGGCAGGATGGAGTGGGTGGAGAAGAGTATCATGAGTGATTTGTGACAGATGAGTACCAGTAAGAGTGAAAGGGAAGGTCTACAAGAGGGTAGTGAGACCAGCTATGTTATATGGGTTGGAGACAGTGGCACTGATAAAAAGGCAGGAATCAGAGCTGGATGTGGCAGAGTTGAAGATGTTAAGATTTGCACTGGGTGTGACGAGGAAGGACAGGATTAGGAATAAGTATATTAGAGGGTCAGTCAAGGTTGGAAGATTTGGAGTCAAAGCCAGAGAGGCAAGATTATGTTGGTTTGGACATGTGCTGAGGAGGGATGTAGAGTATATTGGGAAAAAGATGCTAAGGATGAAGCTGCCAGGTAAAAGGAAAAGAGGAAGGCCTAAGATAAGGTTTATGGATGTGGTGAGAGAGGACATGCAGGTGGTTGGTGTGACAGAGCAAGATGCAGAGGACAGGAAGAAATGGAAACAGATTATTTGCTATGGTGACCATTAATGGGAGCAGCCAAAAGAAGAAGAAGGTAGACAGAAACTTAATTTGCTATCATTTAGTGAATTCAGTTCTCACCATAGCTCTCATCCTCTTAGCACAAAACACCTAGACAAAGCCAATAATGGGGGAATACAGCCCTCAGACATATTCATTGAATTCAGTTCTCACCATAGCTCTCAACCTCTTAGCACAAAAAACCTGGACAAAGCCAATAATGGGGGAATACAGCCCCAGAAATAGGGACAAATTTCAAATATTGATCCTATAAACAAAAAATTGCTAGAATAAAAGGTTTTGTGTTACCATGTACTTTCTGAAGAATATGAAGTTTGAAATTCAAATGCCTTTCAATATTTAGTGAATTCAAAATCCAGAAGACCACAGATTTTATGAGGAACAGAACAGAACAAAAATTTGAGGCAAAAATTTCACAAGTGGTTGTGGGTAGGGAATTCAAGCTCTTGCTACCTACTCCCAAGTTACAGGGTTTGAGTTTAGGCACCAGGGATATTTCCTGAGTTCTCTCTAGCCACCAGGTATATTTAACTGGGGCATTTCACACACACACACACACACACACACACACACACACACACACACGCACACACACACACACACACACACACACACACACACACACACACACACACACACATATACATATACACACACACACACACACACACACACACACACACACACACACACACACACACACACACACACACACACACACACACACGCACACACACACAACAAATGTCTGTCCAAGCTGTTAAATGAGTATTGCCATCAGCACTATTCCTGCTTCAAAAGTCCTTCAAAGCTGTTAAGTATCCTACCTGAGTATACATTCCATCAGGGCACTATTCCAGCTAAGTGTCCTACCTGAGTATACATTCCATCAGAGCACTATTCCAGCTAAGTATCCTACCTGGGTATACATTTCATCAGAGCACTATTCCTGCTTCAGAAGTCTGTCCATCAGCGCTAGAAAGCCTGCGAGAGCAGATCTTCCCATCCATTAGCACTAGAAATCCTGTGATAGAAGCAAGCTCCTACCCAGCCTGCAGACGTTGCAGTCCGATCCCCTTCCAGTCTATGTAGTTACAATTGCATAGACTTTTGGGATCTTTGCTGTTGCAGACTGCCTTCTTAATTCAGACTGTCTCAACAGCAGTCCAGATTTTGTGTGCATGCTTGTTCAGCAGCAATCCGGACTTGAGAAACACAGTAAGTGAGCATGTGCATGTTCCGGGACTGACGTTTGTTGTTTTATTTATTTTTTCTTTGTTGTTTTTATTTTTTCTTTCTTTTGTACAGCTGGGGGGGGGGGCTGCAGTCCTGCAGCCCAATAGCATGAGTCGCCCCTGTGATTAACAGAGATCTGTAACTTATTGAAAATGCATGATATGGACAGAACACAACAGACAGATATTGCTTTTTTACTCACATGGAGATGACCTTTCAACTGCAAGTCACCATGAAGAGCTATTATGAATCTTCACTCAAGCTAAAGTGAGGAAGTTTTTTGTCCTCAACTGTTTAAAATTGCCTGATTTCATAAATGTAGCATGCAGCCAATATATCCCCTTTGAGACAACTGTATCAAAGTAATTGTTTCCTGTTTAATGCATCTTCTAATATATGTTGATATATACAGATGAATTAGAGTATTAATGACTATTTCATCTGTTATTAGAAAAAGGGCATACTTGACATATGCAATAAATGTATGTGCTGTACACTAGCCTGAAGTCTGGACACAGGTAGCTTTGCAAAGCATTAACACCACCTTCCTGCAGATGGTAGCAATTCTACACAGTTTGATAGTGTTCAGTTGTTGATTCAAGATGTAAGGCGTCACCTTAATTCATGTTTTAGTATGTCATTTGGTCAGTTTTATCACAACAAACTTTATTTTTTTTCAAGTGTTATGATATACTATAAATAAAATAAAAGTATCAGGCGTGATTATGAGAAGCAAACCTGTCTTCATATTGGAAACAGAACCTCTGGGCAGCTACTGCAAATCACACTCTTCACAGATAAGCCTAACAATATGAAAATACTGCTACTGGCATGTCTCTATTAAGCATTAAAAATGACTATGGGTTTTATTTGGCTTGGAACATTCATTCTTTCTCTTCTTCAATGTACCTAATCAGCATCCTCAGTGTATCTAATCAGCCCATTCATTATTCCTCCTCAGTGTACCTACTCAGCCCATTCATTCTTTCTCTTCTTCAATGTACCTAATCAGCATCCTCAGTGTGCCTAATCAGCTTATTCATTCCTCTACATACTTGGCACATTCATTCTTTCTCCTCAGTGTACCTAATCAGCCCATTCATGCTTTCTCTTCCTCAGTGTACCTAATCAGCATCCTCAGTGTTCCTAATCAGCCTATTCATTTCTCCTCCTCAGTGTACCTAACCAGCTCATTCATTCAGAAGTTTTATCTTGAAGCATAAGCAACTTGAAGATTATGGGGCAGGGATTCAGGGTTATAGATATTAGATTGCTCTTGCGTATTTAGTTTCATACTTTATTAGGATTTCTATTAAATTAATGTATCTGCCTATTTATTTATATTTTTTAAACCTCAAGATTCTAAATGGAAATGAATCTGATACATTTTCAGTAAATTCCTAAGTAGAAAATTTCCAAATTACACAGAAAGTATGCATACAACGAACAGAGATCAGAAAGTATAGTGAAGTGCAATAGTCTAGAAATATAAAGGACATAAGCTGCTTAAAACAATGCAGAATCCTAATAGTTTATGTATTCTAATTAGATAAGAAACATGTTTTTTTCATGGCTTTCATGACTTTTGATTGTGAAGACTAAACCCAACAGCTGGTAGTTTACAGAGGGAGAGTAAATGAAGGAACAGGAGTCATAGACAGGTTGCTGGGTAATGGAATAAAAGGGTGCATTTGAGGGTTAAATGAAAGAATTTTGACAGCTGGAATATACCTTCGAAGAAATGTTTTGAACTTGGTAGCTACTTCTTTGACTTTGAATGTACAAGACATGTAACCATGAACTAAGCAATGTGGAAACTATGTACAGTACTTCATGAAGTGCAGCTAACACTCAGCACCTCATAAGCAATTGCAAAAAATGTAAAAATTTAATTTTTTCCAGCAATAAAGTTAATCTCGTCACTGTGAACAAATCCTGTCAAAATGTTAGAAGTGCTTCCTATCAATATTCAGTTTTTTCAAAATGCATCTGATATTTTAAACTTTTCAGGTTTACATATATCCAACAGCATAGTGCAGTATCACAAACTGCACCTTTATAACCATTTATCACAACATATGCTTAGAGGAGTCATCCTACCAGCCTCTTTGTACCCTTAAGGAAATTTGTGTTAACCAAAACTCGAGTAATTGTCCTAATCATTGGTGTCTCTGTAGTGAGACATATACATATTTCACTCAACAAGGCTTGGCAAAGATAGGGTGATAGTGAGCTCCCTGTCAGGAGTCAGAATATGGCAAGAATCTAGGTCTCACACATCTCTTCTTCCCCGATACACTTACAACATTGATAATGCTAAAGTAGGTTGAAATAACTTGAGACACATATCCCTGGATTACACGAAACGTGACATGTTTGAGCTCTGAGAATATATATCCAAGGCTGAGATAAAATTAGTCTTAAGCTGCATATTACTTTCAACTAGAACAATGCCTTAATATAAACCTAAGATGATTAGTTTGACAACTGGCTCAGCTACAGGTATCATTTTGAAGGATTGTTGATTATCTTAGCTGCTTTGCCAAGGGTGGCCTGTACCTTTTAGCTCAATGCTTTTATAGATTGTTCAGAACTTTTTGTAACTCCATAGACTCTTTTTTTTTGGTGATGTAAACCTGCTTTATCTAGCAATCTAGTAAATTCAAAACCCAGCAGTATAAGGGTAGCACTAGTAAATGCTAGAAGTTAAATAAGAAGCAATTCTTAGAAGCTCTCTTAACCCTAAAAAACATCAACACCTGTTCACTACTGAAACATGGTTTCACTACAGTGATAACATACCTTCCATATCAGAGTGCAATGTTCATCACACAGATCCTCTACCAGGGGTACCACTGTAATTGCTGTTGGTGTGTCCCTGTATCTCCACAACTTCTTGACTTCTAGTCTTATGCATTTAGATTATGAATCTGAGTTCATTCACATCTTTGCAGCTATGAATAACCCTTACCACTTATTATAGAACCCCCTGTATGTTGGGTCTATATTATTTCAGTGAACGCTTAAAATAGGGAACGCTGTTTAATCGACCCAATAAAGTCGAAATCCCTAAATCCTGAACACGCGGAACAGCAATTTTTTTCCTAGGGGAAAAAAATCACTGGGCTGTGTTTAGGACTTTGCCATTTACTCCACTGTAGTGATCCTGGAGTTGGAATATTTAAGTTGGGGGGTGTGGGGGTACAGCCCCCACATTGGGGATTGTGAGGGGTGAAGCCCCCTTTTTTATTTTGTGTTTGGATTTTTTTT
>NC_056726.1:611030655-611228155 GCF_019279795.1 Protopterus annectens
TTTGGCACAATACTTCCTTTTGTATTTACCTGTACAAGAATAGGTTTCAACTCAAAAGACTCCAGTGCTTCCTCATAAAGAAAATCAAGGGGCTAAATTCCAGTACTTGTGTAGAGAATGTATTAGATCTCTATCTCTCGTTTGCGTCTTATACAGACTTTTTTTGGGCGACCTCTGCCTGGTCTTCAAGGCCTCAATTACCAGTGACCTCCATATTCACAAAGCAGGCAACATCATGAACACCTGTGCTAAACACCTTAACTTCACTGTAGCATAAACCAAACCTCCTGTAATTGATAACCTTACTCAAAGAATTCCTCTCATCTTTGAAAGATTCCTCCTTCATATTAAGCAAAGTAGCTTTCTCCCTCTCTTCAAAAGCAACCTTGATGGCTGGACAAGTAACTACAAATACACACCCAGTCTTGCCCCAAAGAAACTCATGATGATTAGGACCCAGTAGTGAGAATTGCAGTGTCTTGGCTACAATGATCTTTTCAATCACTTGCTAGTATCAGTCTAAGAACCTATATGTAACTGCAGCCATATTAGGTATATATAGTTATGAGTGTCACAGTGTCAGTAAAAACTAGCTAACCTGGTATTTTCATGTAAAGTGTATTTTATACATGTTAAATCAAAAGTAGGGATTAACACAAAATTTCCATGGAATGACAAGACATGAGGTTTTTTATTCTATTAATCTTATTTTCTAGGATTTTTGTACCATTTTTCTAGCATCCTTCTATCTTTTTGACATATTGTAATTGTATAAGTACTATTTTAGCCTTAAAACTCTGCCATTTGATCACTTTTGTTACTTGTGCTATTTTTGGAGTTTTTCTCCTCAGGCCTCTGCTGAAAAGGGTTACTGCCCAGTTGGACTAACCTGGTTAACAAATGTTAAATAAATACATAAATAAATAAATCAAAATATGCATCTGTCAGAAGTTGGCAAGATGTCAGTTAAAGGTGTCACTTTGGCATGATGCTGTGCTCAGCACAACCCATAAGTGGGCTTCAGTGTACTTCTAAAGTAGAAATCTCAATAACAGATTCTATCTGGCATGCAAACATATTTGGATAATTTTGGCAATGTTACATAGACTATACTGTTATTTAAAAGAAAAAATAGTGTGGCTGTCATAATAACTACTAGAAGCTAGAGAAGTTAGAAAACATGCAAACAGGTAATGAAAGTTACACAAAATGTTAATGTCTGTTCTAAAATTTTCACATTTGTACTTTTAAAGAAGGCAGGCAGCTGGAGAGAATCCCATACTTTCTTGGTGAGTTGTAGCATCTTTCTACTTTTTGACAGATGGTAGAAAGCAACAAGACACCAAAGAGTGCAGACTCACCACAGACTCCTCTATACAAACTAGAAGAAAGAAAGAAAGAAAGAAAAAGAAAGAAAGAAAGAAAGAAAGAAAGAAAGAAAGAAAGAAAGAAAAAGAAAGAAAGAATCAAAAAGCAACTATTATTTGATAAGCTCCAAGGGGAGTATCATGTAAACATATAAATGGAGGGGGAGAGCAGTTTAATAATAAAATATAACATTTTTGGCAGCGTTAATTGCAACTGCAAATTGTAATTTGCAAGCTGAGATTGAACAAATTAAAATTTCATTACAAATCTTAAGAGTTAATTTGACTGAGGTTTTTTTAGGAAAAGGTATCAAACTTGGAAGGGTGTCACAATAAAATGTTGCAGGAATAAATTAGCTACATATTCATAATAACTATAAAATAATCTCTCATTTAGGAATCAAGTAATAATTAGGAGTATAGGAAGCCTTTCCTAACAACAAACTCAACATGAATGCATAGGAAATTCTCAGTTTAGTTGCTGGACCTGCAAAGTTCTACCTTCCTATGTTATCGACAGAGTCCGGTTTTTACCCTTCTTCTCCTTGGGGTCTAGCACTAATACCTGTTTATGTAAAACTGCTGATGGCAACAGATGCCTTTTCTATTTCATTAGTAGGTAAAAACAGAAAGGCTTTGAATGACTTGGATGCAATTTAGAAATATCTACATATATACCGAAAGAGCAGAAAAGGAAAGAACAAGCTTGGAGATCAGAATGCAACTGTAGGGACAAAAGGGCATTCAAATTAAGATGGCATGTTTGCGTATTTTGCCTTCCTCATGGAAGGGAGTTGATTAAAAACATTTAAATGAAAATGATTCTAGCAAATTTGTAACTATATATTTAACTGAATGCACATGGACAGATACTCGTGTTTTACAGCAACAGTATTTTTTATGGCTGGGATTTCTAAGCTACCCATTTTAATATTTCTGACGTTATCTACATGCTTTCTTAGGTTCTTCCTTTTCCTATTGTATATTATGAGCCACTATTGTGATAAGTATTTATTGCCTAGAGCTTTGGGTTCATTCTTATTTGTGGTGGGACATAATTTCAAGCTGCTATCAAGTTGGGAACTACTGTGACATTATTACAAGGTGTTATTTAAATAGGATTCACATGTATATTCACATGAATTGTGATTGAGCTTATATAGCCAAGTAATGTAAACATGTGATGTCCTGTACTTTACCAGTACTATGCTAGTCATGTTAACCATTGTGTGGCAAGTTATTAATAACTGATTTTGTGATTATATTTGATGGCATTTGTTGTTCTTCCTAAAAACCCGTAAAAGCTTATCCACAATTTAACCATGCCTCACTGATAGTGCCATTGCAAGGATGGCAGCAAGCGCATGAAGCAATAATCAAACTATGTTAAAACTGTATATGAATTTAACAGGTCGAGTTAAGAGTTAGTTTGACTTGTTTATCAGAATGTTTTAGTTTTACCTTGCTAAACAATGGTAAACTGCAAGATTAGATTAATCTTATCTGGAATAATCAACTAATGTACCTTGTAGGATTATAAGAAATACAAAATTAACTGAGGGTAGCAATTATTTACACCTTGCCACTACCCACTCTTGGACTGAAACTCCTTTCTCAAGGAGGACCAGGCCAGCAAAGCCAAAGGTGAATTTATGAATATCCATCCAATCATCCAGTTCCCATTTTAAGGAAGTTAATGTGCCACACTGCTTAATTTGCAGGGTGTGGGAGAGGCACTGTTTAATGAATCTGTCTCTCAAGCTTAATTTAATTATCCACTGGTAAAGGTTTAGATCCCTTGTTCTGGCTTTTATGGAATTATTGAATCTGTGGAGATGTACAAGATCCTGGACCTCTGGGTCTCTAATGGCTTGGAAGGCAGGGTACAAATCTCCTCTCGGGAGTGTGTAAGACATTGCATAAATGGGCAGTGCTTCCGGTCATTTCTGGCAGCTTAGGGTTTTTAAGCCATTAATCATCTTAGGAATCCCTGAGTTCCTTCCAGTTGTTTAGTGTGTCTGGTAAAGTACAGCCTAAAGAGGGCACTGCATTTAATAATTAGCCAAAATCAATGCTGAATAAAATAAGAGAATAAACTGTTTTGATCTAGAATATATCCCCTTAATAATCAGCTACACTAAGCAGAAGAGCTTCCTGACTATATTTTACATGATGATCAAAGGAGTTGGAGTTATCAATTGTACTAGGTAGGTAAATACAGCATTCTCATTTTGGAGTGGAGTATTGTCTTTGACATATGCTGGGCAGAGGGTTTGTTTACAAAATACTATTATATTACACCTTGACAGTATTTCAATTAAGCATGCTGGAAGCATATCCAGTGTTTATAGGTGCACTATCTTGTTGTTAGTCTTGACTGTTAGAAGGTGACTGAACAATGACTCCCAGTTTGAAGTCATCTGCAAACTGGTTAGCCATAAGGTTTGGTTTGTGGTCTGAAGGTCAGCGAAGTACATGCCAGACAAAAGAGGTTCCAATATGGAGCTCTGTGGGACACCACGGCTTTCCTTCTTACTCTGTGATGAAACACCTGCTACCTACACTATATGGGTTCTATCCCTTTACCAATTTGCTACCCATTTTACCACATAGGGATATATTTGTAATGCATATATCTTACCAATTATGTTTGTATGGAGTATAAATACAAAGGCCTTGGCCAGGTTGACATATGCCATGTGTAAAGCAGGGCCACTGTTATAAGCTTATGTTACTCTTTCAAAGAAGTTAAACAGATTCATTAGACAGGATCAACTCTTAACAAAGCCAAACAGCTTTGGTTCTAACCAAGTATAATATGTTCTATGGCTTTGCATATGAAACTCAGCAGAGGATTTATGGGAGAGGGCTAACTTCAACTGCTGGGCTTACCTTTCAATTCTACAGCATTTAGCAGTACAGTGAATTCAGATTTTAGTCTTGATTTAGCCTCTGTTTTATAATAAAGCTATGGCTGAATCAAAATTAAAAATCACTGTATTACTGTCTCTGATCTGAATGCCAAAATTCAGCCCAATGTTAAATAGTTTAAGCAACACTGTTATACTGGGCTGCTGTTCATTCTGGAGGGATGGGTCTCAGAAATTCACACTTTTGTGGAACAGGCTTGTCGTCTATGAGAAGTAGAGTTCATCACTGCATTATTCAAGCAAAACTTGGATCAGTGGATGGGGAAGAATCTGTTCTGGTACCAATGTCTGTATTAGAGATGAGATGCTTGTAAATGCTCAGCAACCTTTGCCCTGATATATATACCCCACAAAACCCCTGGGAACCAATATTGGAATGCATGACTAAGCTTAAAATGGACCCTTGGGTTGATAGCCTATATTCTCCCATGATGTTATGATTAGAAAGTCTCCTGTATTATTCCATTATAGTGGTTTTGTCAATTTGCAGTTGGACTACAGCATTGTAGTTATGAAAAATTACAAAAAAAGTATTTTTGTGGTAGTATCATGATCTGCGATTAGTGAAGAGAAGCAACAGCTGCAATTAAGAACCTCAAGTCTTGCACAGCTGTTTGTGAGATTTACATTACTAGGAGTTGTTTTGCATGTGCACTGATAAAATCAAGTAAGCTACATTGTAGTTTTGCACACTATTGTTATTATGAAGGAAATGCCAAGTCTCACTAAATTACAGAAACACATGGGTGCCGGAACCATAGAGCAAGGGAGGGGGGGAGCTCCCCACTTTTACAGCTGCAAGACCTGTCGGGAAAAATTAATAGAGTATTCATGCTAATGTGGATTCATGCGGGTAAGTTAAACTAACTAAACTAGCTGTTCTTGTTCTCTTATTGCTCTGTGTTAGAGGAGTTATGCTGCTGCTGTTCTGTTGGTGCTGCCAGAGACAGAGTCATGCCAGTAAGGAGAGTTTTGTTCTTTTATTTGCAGGAGTTATGCTACTCCTGTGCATGTGTCTGCGCGCGCACATGTGTGTGTGTGTGTGTGTGTGTGTGTGTGTGTGTGTGTGTGTGTGTGTGTGTGTGTGTGTAAAATGCATCAGTTAGTTATACCTGGTGGTTAGTGTTACTCAGGCTCAAACAAGAGCCTGAATTCTCTACCCATACCACCAACCTGTGATTCAGGGAATTGAGTCCATAGCTCTCCACTGTCCAGAATTTCACAGAATATTTGGCTCATAGTTTTGGTCTGTTCCTCTTAAAATTTGTGTTTTTCTGGCAAATCAGTGAGAACTGAATTCACTAAATAATGATAGCTCTTTAAGTTTCAGTCTTCCTATCTTTCAGGAAACACATGGTAACACAAAACACTTTATTTTAGCAACTTTCTAAGATCATATAAGCAATATTTAAAATGTGCCCCTGGTTTTGGTCCTTTGCCCCCCCCCCCCCCCCCAACAAATGTTGGCTTTTCCAGATTTCTTGTGCTGAGAAGTTGAGAGATTTAGTTGATTGTCAAGTGGATTTTACAAGGAGCTACAGGTAATATACTTGCTTCTGATGCAGAAGATTGTGGGTTCTACTCCCCAGAGTATGTAGATGGATTTCTGATACTGTACTTTAGTGGGATTTGATGCTGCAGTCCTGTGAATGTCCTCCTTTGGAGGAGTTACTTAGTAACTATGAACCCATATTGCAAAATTACTAGCTTATCATTTTTTAATGTTTCATAGGCAATTTATTCTTCAAGGGCAACTGGCACTTTATTTGTAGATGAAACAATGACATATAAAGTTGTTTGCTTGCAGCAACCTCTTCATTAGTTACAGATCCCTTTAATGTGGAATTATTCAGAAGATTATTTCTAGAGATTTTGCATATTTACTGATATTGGTGGAGTGTAATGACAGAAGTTTGAGTGGCCTTTTATGGTTGAAATTTTCTGAAATGGGTAGTTTGTCATTTGCTTCATACATTTTGTTTCATTGCTCACTAGAAGACTGTTCCAAACTACAAATTTAAAACACATTCTAACAAGTGGCACTATATTATACAAGGAATATAATTTAATACAATCAGGTTAATACAATCAGGAAGGTGAATCAAAGAACATATACATATATGCTTGCTCACAGGATGCAGAAGATCAAAATAGGGGAAAAGCCCAGTCACCAATGGTGTCCCCAAGGGTTCAGTGCTGAGACTTTTTCTGTTTTGCATATACATCTCAAAAGTAAAAAGAAATGCCAAAGGGATTTGGCCGACTAAGTTTGAGATGACTGCAAGCTAGGAGCAGTTATTGAATCCCCAAATGACTTAACCATCATGCAGGAAGGTTTGTCTCAAACAATAACTTGTGCCAGAATCATGAATTGAAACTAAACTCCAAGAAATACATTATTGTTTCCTTTGGGAAGTCATCTACTCCAGGGAACTGCCAAATTGGCTATGCCCCCTGAGAACTGACCCAGTTGTTTGGCATTTGGGAACGTGTGTGTACAGTGACCTAACTTTTGACCAACATGTGCCCAGAGTTATAAGAAAGTCTTTCTATATTGCACAGATTATAAACAAACTGATTGTGACTAGATCTAGACATTATTGTCCCCCTTTACAAAGCCCTCATTAGGTCAATTATTTTGTATAATGCCCACTTTGGCATGTATCTGTCCAGACTCATGCAACAATTCGAATACCCACAGAGATACCTTACTAAAAGGATACAAGTCCTAAACAGTAGATCTTGCATGGGCCACCTCAAAGATTTATCACTATACACAGTATCCTACAGAGTGTTAGAGGTGATGTGTCTGGCATATAAGGCATCCTCTGACCTAATACAGATAGACCTACTGAACATCAGCAAGTCAAATTGCATCAGAAATATTCAGTCCAGGTATCTAAACTGAATGTTGTGGAAAGATGGATATATATCCAGAACAGATTATCCATTCAAGTAAAATAAAGCTTATCCCTGTTCATATTCAAATGCAACTTGGATCTAAAGATGGGTAATTTGTTTATTTACTTTATTTTTAAATTTGTTTACTGGGAAAGTCCAGCTGGGCATGTGCCCTTTTTCAGTGGAAGCCCAGGGAGAAAATCTCCAAGTAATGCATTAGCATAAAAACAAATCAACAAATCAGACAAGTATTAAATGTGAAGTATATCAACAAAACTTTTTTGTGGTATTACAGCTGTAAAAAAGCTGCACAGGTATCATTTGCAGTACATACAGTGAATTTGTTAATATTTGTTATCATGGAGGTACAGTTAGCTAATATTAGTTTAGAGAAAGGCCATATTCAGATATACAGAGAGTTTAGAAAGTGAGTTAGTATTTAGGGTGTGGCCTATCCTGGGGGGATGCAGGGGCAGAGCCAGATGTTTGCTAGGTGATTTTTCAGGAATGATTTGAATTGTTTTGATGAGGTAATGGAAACTAGAGTAGTAGGTAGGGCGTTCCATAGGTTGGAAGTATAGTTGGTGAAAAGGCCTTCTCCAGCTGAGTTTTTTGCTCTAGTAACTTGTAGTACGTGTTTGTTGTCTGAGCAGAGGGATCTAGGAGCAGAGTGTGGCTTGATTAGATCTCTGAGGGGTGGATTTTGTTTGGGTGGTGTATAATTTGATGGGCTAGGCTTAACTGGTTAGAGCGTAGGAGTTGTGGGAGTTCAAGCCAACCAAGCTGTTTGAAGGATTGGTAGTGATGTGACCTATATGGTGATTTAGTGGCAAATTTAGCTATTTTATTGTAGCAGGCTTCAAGTTTGTTAAGGTCTGATTTACAAAAGTTGATAAGGATAGGGGATGCATGTAGAAGTGTAGATAGCAGGTGGGTCCTGGCCATGGTGATTCTTGTAGTAGTTGTTAGAAATTGGGCATTTCTGTATAGGAGGCCATGCTTCTTGTGGACTTTTTTTGATGGTTTAATCTATATAAAGGTCAATTTTTAGATGGTTGTCAATTACTATCCCAAGTAATTTGGTATGGGCAGTTAGAGTTATAATGGTTTTGTTTTTAGAGTAAATGTTGAAGGTTGGGGGGGGGGTGCAGTCCTAGTGGGACAGAAGAGTAAGAGGTTAGTTTTGTTGGGGTTTAGTATCAGCTGGAATTTAGTTAGCCAGGTTTTCACTGATAAGAAGGCATCTTGGGTAAGGGTTTGGAGGATTTTAAGGGATGAGGCTGCGCAGATCAGGGTTGAGTCATTAGCATGTCAAATTATGGTGGCATGGGGGGGGGGGGTTGCAGAGTGCAGCTGTTTGGTAAAGAGTGAGAATAGGTGGTGTCCAAGGATGGAGACTTCAGGGACCCATATAGCGACTGGGAGTAGGTGAAAGAGGGATTGTTGCCAACATACAGCTTGTTGCCTATCTGCTAGGTCGCTCTGGAACCAGTTACTAGTTGTGATATCAATGTTGTGGGAGGAAAGGACATTAACGAGTTTGTTATGGTTGACCATGTCAAAGGCTTTTGATAGGTCAAGGAATAAGGCTGATACAGATGGGGAGTTATTTCTATGTTGGTTAACTTTGTTGGTAAAGGTCATTAGCTATGGGGTAGGTAACAGAAAATATACTCCAGGATTACCCTTCGTGTCACTAATGGATTGACACAGTTCCTAAATGCTACATCCCTTACATGGATCCCCTCAAATTACCTACATTATGATCACATTTATTCTCACAAGTCTAATATACAATTATTAGTCATGGGATAGGTAAGACCAATCAGGAAATGTTAATTCAAGCACCAAAATGGAAACTGGCTAAGCTTGAAATGTCCTCCAAGTGAACCTATGTTGTGATTTTTTTTTTTTTTTTTTTTTTTTTTTTTTTACAGATCAGCGATTTTTTTCCCTGGGAAAAAAAAATCGCTGATCCGTGTGTTTGACATTTTGTATTTTCGGTCTGTTTGGTGTGATTATATAGCATTCTCAGTTTCAAGCATTTGCTAATATAATACAGACCCAATAGATTAATAAGTAAGGAACAGACACTGAACCTGATTTTTGACTTTTACCCCCATCTATTATTTTTGGTTCTGTCCCTAATTCTTGAGCAAATAATTTGAGTGATATGTTGACAGTAGTTTTGGACATGCTTCTTAACTGCTATGACCTAGGCATACTGATATATTTTGCTGTAAGATTAAGCCTTAATGTTAGACTGCGGTGGTGGTGCTGCTGTAGCATTGTCGCCTCAAACTTAGACGTTGCCCGTTCAATTCTCAGTTAGAGCGTCTACTGTGTGATGACATGCGTGAATGGGGCGTTCCTTCATTGAAGGTTGTGCGTTAGGCCTGGCAAGCCAGCACGTAAAACTCTACTGCCAATCATTAGTGGACCGGAGTTCCGCTGTGGCGACCCCTAACTGGGAAAAGCTGAAAGACACACACATTAAGCCTTAATGTTGAGTACATATTGAAATATTAGAAATATAAGTGTTAGAATGGATTTTCTCTAGATGAATTATTACAGACTTTGTAACATACCTGTCAACCTCTTAGAGCAAAAAATCTGGATAAAGCCATTAATAAAAGTGGAACAAAGGCCCAAAAATAGGGGTGATTTTTAAATATTGCTCTTATAAACTTAGAAAGTTGATAGAACAACAGGTTTTGCATTAGCATGAATTTTCTGAAGGGTATGAAGTCTGAAACGCAAATATCTGCCATTATTTTCTAACTTCAGTCTTTAATGATTTGCTACTAATTTGCCAGAAAATCATAATTTTATGAAAAACAGACAGAATATGAGGCAAAAATCTTGACATTCTGTGAAAATCTGTACAATTGAAAGGTATGCATTGTAACTGTCTAAATGGATTTTTGTATTTTAGAACTGAAAACGTGTTTGTATTCTGTGAGGTACGTGTACAGCAGTGGTGTGTTACAAGGAAACTAAAACTCATAGTTTTGTGTTGTCCTAAAACAAAAGGGATATTATATAACATTGCTTGCTTAAAAGAGCTGTCTCATTACAAGTTCAGAAATGAATTCAATGCTGTTTGTGTAAATGAAAATTACTGCATGAATGAAGGAATGAGAAACAGTGCAGTGCAGGAGAATATGCAGAGATTTAATGAGTATCATTAGTTTCTGAATAATGACTGCATTATCATTCTGTCAGTCAAGGATAGGAATCACATAACACTAGTCTGTACATTGTTTCATGTACTTAAGTTCATCAGGTTTGTTAGCTAGATTTAGATTACACTGGATTTTTCACGCTTTCACTTTATGTGTAATCTCAGTTTACTTCCATATGATTCTGCGCAATAACTACTTTGTCTTAAACTGCAACCATATCTTAGTAGATTTACTAATTATGGATAGTAATAAAGAACCTCAGCACGGGCATGCTCATCCAGTTTTTGTAAAGGAACCTTGCCTGTTATCTCATCTGCCTGTAAAACTGATGATGAAGACTGCAGATGAGGAAGGGATAGAAAGATGTGGCAATTACAGAAGGAAAAAGGGGATCCCATTTCATCAACTACTTAAGAGGATAGTAAGCCACGTAACAAGGATGTCCAGGTCACCAGGAGTGAACGCCAACAGTCATTCAGCTACATCAACCTTGCACCAAAAATTCCAAGGCAAAAGAATGATCCAAATACGATTTATTGATAAGAACTTAAGAGGATAGACCTGAACTACCTTTGAGGAATGTTATGAAGATTGCAGTGGCTAGGGCAGTAGACATCAGCTCATAAAAGTATGTGTCCAAATGAAACTGTAAGTCAGGTACTAACTTCAGTATTTCATTGTCAGAAGCATGGGCAATGGATTTGGTTCATCTTTTCTCTAAATTACTGAGAAAGTTTTCAATGGCAATTTCCCAGAAATAAGAAACTAATAAAGTAATGTTTTTTTTCCGGTTATGAGAGCATTAATGACATGCTGTGCAGTCTGTTATGGTAAACAGCAAAAAAAAAAAAAAAATAATAATTTTGAGACAAAATGCACAGAGTGATGAAATTAAGTTTTCAGGATTCTTAGAAAATGTCCTGTCTAAATAAAGGAACCTTTTGCCATTGTAGTGACTATGGCAAAATTAGTTTCAAAGTTTGATTTTTTTTTTTGCAGTATAGAATTTAGAACCATACAGAAAAAAATGCCACTGAAGATCCAAAATAGTAAAGTCAAAGATGTTAATAACAAGATTCAGCACTTTTGTCTCTCTAAGGAGACTTCATCATAATAACCTTGAAAAAAAAAACATCAGTTGGTTTATTCTATGCTTCCAGCATTTCCATTGGATAATTAAACACTTTGAATGATCATTTAAAATTTTTAAAGATACAGGATGTTAAAAACACCTATTCATATGATACTGTAAGTCTATTTATTGCTCAATAAAAGCTACAAAATAAGTTATAAGTTTTCAGCCTTCATATTCAAAACATGTGCTATAGAAACATATTCGTTAAGCCTTATGGGGAGAGTAGCACATAATCTAAGTTGCCATATAAGTTCTCTGTTGCACATCCATCCTTTCCAGTCTCCACCTTGGACATTAATGTTTATTTTCCAAGATGTCAAAGCAGAATTTTTGAAACCATTACATCTTGTAGAGTGTTTGTATAAGGCAGGCTAATCTTGCCTTTTCCATAGATTATTGGGAGGTTGGTTTACTGGTTATGGTATTTGCCTTCCAAACTCAAGATGTGGGGTTTGATTTTCACATGGGGTAATAACCCACAAGGGCAGTGAGCCTAGTATGACTCTACTAAATGTGCCGTACTATTGGGAATTTTTATTGACAACCTTGTAGTGAATGATCAAAATTTGTAGTTTGCCTTGGTCCTACCTAGTCTCTTTTCAGCATTTGCTATTGCTTACCACAAAGTTGTCTTAAGGGGACTTAAGTCCTAATGTGGGTTTCTTCTATGGTCTTTGTATAGTTTGTGTAGGTTGGCTCATCTCTTTGCATGGATCAAGAATATAGTTTATGGATGATTTCATCATCCTTCTCCTTTGTCGTGTGATATTCAGCCTATTTACATTATCTGCAGCAATATTATTTACCTGAACATTACAAATTTGAGAGCAGTTATTGGTACCACTGTTAGTTATCAGTGTTGCCAGCAGCAAAAGTATGGCTAAAAAATTCCTTACAATAGTGGATACATGATGATCAAAGGACATTTCATTATCAACATAGGTTCCCAGATTCCTGACTACAGAATCCGCTTTCAGGGGTGTGTTGTCAATGCAATAGTTACATGTGAAATCAACTTGTCATAGGATACAATTATGCATTTCTTAGCATTTAGTTTTACTCCATGGTTTTGTCACCAGCTATTTGTTTTGGAAAGGTGCTCTTGGAGGAATTTGTTGACCTTTGGGGAGTCTACATGAGTATTAAGTTTACAGTCATCTGCAAACCTGGCCATTCATAAACGCTTAACATTTGATTTGATTTCTGAAAAGTGAAAGTTAAAAAGGAATTACACGAGGCCTGAACTCTATGGTACACTGCAAGAGATGGGTCTTTTAGAGGATGTGATTGCCACCCACCATATTTTCACGGGTTCTATTTGTGAGACAATTTGCTATCCAATGAGTTATGCAGAGATTTACATTTAGTTGGCAGAGTTTATCTTATGATGCCTCAGTGTAGGATCGTGTTGAATGCCTTTAAAAGATCTATGTATGTGCTGTTTACTGCTTTGATCTCTATTGCTTTAGCAACCTTCTTGAAGATGATGACCAGGTAAGTAGGCAGGATCTGCCCTTGACAAATCTGAACTGGCTTGGGTCAAGAGTCTGTTGGTTAACCACATCCTTATTTGTTAATTCCATAATGTTCCTTTCCATATCCTTACAGATGAGGTTGATCAGGCTTATGAGTCTATAAATATCTGGGTCCATTCAGGACTCACTTATGTGTAAGGGAGTGACTGTTGCTGTCCTCCATATTCATCTAACATGAAGTCTGTTTGGAGGCTGATATTGAATAACCTCTGTTGGTGGTCTTTCAAGCCATATTTCAGGATGCAGTATATCTGGCCTAATAGCTTTCTTGGCCTTGAAAAGTGTCTTGCAGATTTGTTGTAGATGCAGTATGTGAGCTGGGAATATAGGAGGATATAGGAGGGGATAGGGGGAGACATTTGAGCTAAATTTAACTGACAGTAGATTGGCTATTTTTTCTAGGTACGAGTATGTGAGATCCTTTAACATTAGATTTGTGCAGTGTTTAGCATTGTTTCTAAGATTTCTAACACAGTTAAAGAAGGCTTTTTGGTTATCCTTTACTTGAGTGGCTATTTTTATATCACATCTGGCTTTGGTTAATTTGATCATGGTACAGATTTCCTTGTTTAATTTAACAAACACAGTTTTGGTAAAAACTTAAAAAAGTTAAAAAAGTTAGAGTTAGCTTTGCATGCAGTTAAGTTTTTTTTTTCTTTTATAATAGAGCCTGTTTATAGTGGGTTTCACCATACTGGTTTATTTTTAAATTTCTTTATTTTATTTTACATTTGTTTACCGGGAAAGTCTGACTGGGCAGGCTGCCCATTTTCAGTGGAGGCCCAGGGAGAAAAGCTCCATTATTAACAGTACCAGATTATAAAAATAGGAAAAACACATCACAGTAGATGTACAGTCAAAAGCTTATCTTAATACATTATAAAATTGTCATACACAGTTCATAGTGGTTACATTTAGCAGTAGTTATATATAGTAATATATATCACATTATACAGTGGACCGAGATATATTCAAATACACAAGTGACAGTGATAACACTTTGAGATAAGAAAGAATAAAAAATAGAAGTGAAATAAAAAGTTGAGTTAGTCATCTACATGTTAATCTAGAGTAACATAGCTTAGTTTTCAAACAAGGTAAGTGAAAAGGAGAAGTGTTTCATTTAATACAATATAAAGTTGATGTCATATTAAAATACAGGATTTGATTTTAGGGGTAGTGAAATATAATGCAATGGTGTACATACTACAGTGAAAAAAATGCTATTATTAGACACAAGTGATAGTGTTAGCCTTATGTGAATAACATCCTAGGTTGCCTTTCTGTACAGGACACATGCTTTGCAAAAATGTCTGTATATATTGTGTAAGTAGTTTAGCCTGGGTTAGAAAAGATGCATATCCATGAACTAGCTAAATGGGATTTGAGAAGGTTTTTGAAAATGACTTTATTGGCTGTAGTGCTTATGTCAAGGGGTATGGCATTCCAGATTTTTTCAATGTAGTTGGATTATATTAGGGAGTTATGTGAGCTATTTTTACTTATGGTTACGTCCATGAGTGATTTATTACTGGATCGTAGTAAGCATTTACTTGGATATTGATTTAATAGGTCTTGTAGAACTGTTTTTTTTTCAAGTTGGTAAAGTATTTGATGAGCCACAGTAAGTTGGTTAAGGGTGGGCAGGTTGTGCAGTTCTAGCCAAGATAGTTTAAAGGTCTGGCAATGCTGAGACCTAAAGGCTGAGTCAGTTGCAAACTTTGCTATTTTGTTGTAACAGGTATTTATTTTGGCTAAGTAAGGTTTGTTGAGGTTAATGAATACAGCTGATGCACAGAGAAGTGTGGAGATTAGGCGGGTTCTAGCAGTAATGGTTTTAGTGTTAATGGAAAGGTATTTTTTGCATCTGTATAGAGTTCCAATATTTTTGTGAACTTTTTTTATTGTTTGGGCAATATGAAGTTCGAACTTCATGCTTTGATCTAATATAAGACATAAGTTTGGTTTTGGGGACTGGTGTAATCAGGGTTTTGTTTGGGTTGAGTGTGAGTTGTGCATCTGATAGCCATGTTTCAACTGCAGTAAAGAATTCTTGAGTTATTTTTTGAAGTTCTTGGAGGGTTAGGGCAGAACAGATTAGGGTTGAATCATCTGCATATTGGAGCAATGTGGCATGTAGGGCAGCAATGTGAAGGTTGTTGGTGAATAAATTGAAGAGAAGGGGACCAAGGATAGACCTTGCAGGACACCTAAAGTAACGGATAGAGAGGAGATAGGTTATGTTGCCATTTTATAGCTTGTCTGTGATCTGATAAGTGCTCCTGTAACCATGCAAGAGTGGAGTAGATTAGACTGAGTTCAGATAGTACAGTTAAGAGTTTATTATGAGAGACAGCATCAAAAGCTTTACAGAGGTCTAGAAAGTTAGAAGATACAAGGTTGCCTTAGTTCAGGTGCTGATTAATAGTGTTAGTGAAGCTAATAAGGGCTGTGGTAGTGTTGTGATTAGGGTGGAATCCATGCTGGGTATTTGCTAGAAGCTTGTTGGATAACAGATGGTTTAGGATTTGAATATGTATACAGTTTTCAAGAATATTTGAGAAAGGTGATAGGATAGCAATGGGCTGGTAATTTGATAGTTCAGTTGAGCTTCCACCATTGTATAGTAGTATTATGTGTGATATTTTCCAGAGAGCAGGGGCATGTTGTTCAGAGATGGGAGTGATTATTTAGTAAAGAGGCTGCATATGATATGGCTTTAGCTTTGATTTTGCAGTATTCAGTAGGCAGTTTATCTGCTGCAAGGGTTGTGAGTTTAAGTTTATTAAGATATTTATATATAGTACTTGTTGGAACTTGTTGTAGAGAAAAGTGGTTGTTTTTATGAGCTAAGGAAGACAGATTTGGTGGTCATGTTGGGCAGCTATTATTAGTGAGGGCAGTTATGGATTCAGTGAAGTATTTGTTAAACTGAGTGGCAATATTGTCAATGGAGTTACTGGTGGATGGGGAGGATGTGTTATTTTGGCCTGGTTGCAGAATTTTGTTAATAGCAGGCCAGACTTTCTGCGGGTTCTTTTTGTGCTTAGATTGCTTATCAGTATAGTGATTTGTTTTGTCAAGCCTAATTTGCTTTTTAGAATTATTTCTTAGTTCAAGGTATTTCTTTTGATTTGCTGCAGTTTTATTATGGACTCAAGTTTCCCAGGCTTTGCCTCTTTCTTTTAGAAGAGATCTTGTTTTTTTGGTAATCCAAGGGGCATAGCTGGACTTTATTCTTACTGTTCAAGTGAGAGCCATGTTATTTAGGAGGTTTTGGAAGGTAGTGTTGAAATATTCTACTGCACAGTCTAGGGGGAAGAATTTCAGTGGATTCTAATTACAAAGTCTGAGGGTGGACACACAGTCTTGATATTTGAAGTTTTATGCATGCCAAATTTACTGGAAAGAGGAAGTTTTTATTGGATTTACTTGACATCAGAAAACAAATGTTGGGAACTGGTCTCTAAGAGAGTCTGATAGGCTACAAGAGTGATATGATAGTGCAGGTCTGTTAGCAAGGATCCAGTCAAGGATGGACTCTTTTTTTGATGTTTTGTCTACCCTAGTTGTAGTTTGGATTATTTGAGTGAAGCTGTGGAGGCTAATCTGGTCAGTAGGGTGCAGTGAGTTGCAGGAGGACCAATTGATATTGAAGTCACTCAGTATGATTGTCTCCTGGAAGAGCGTTTTTGGTTTTTGTTTTTCATTTTAGGATGGCTTCTAGTGTGTTGATATTATTACCAGGGGGGATATAGGATCCAATGAAATTTAAGTTTTTCATTGAGTTGATTTTTTATTTGCCTCACAGTAAGAAGATCTCCGCTTCAATTCTCAGCTGGGGTGCCTTCTGTGCGGAGTCTGCATGTCCTCCCTGTGGTCGCGTGGGTTTCCTCTGGGTGCTCTGGTTTCCTCCCACACCAAAAAGACATGCAGTAGGTGGATTGGACACTCTAAATTGGCCCTAGGTGTGAGTGTGTGCATGTGTGTGCCTTCTGTGGAAGGTTGTGTGCCAGGCCGGCAACTCGACACCATAAAACTCCACTGCCAATCATGAGCAGGCAGATGATCCACTGTGGCGACCCCTAACCAGGAAAAGCTGAAAGATGAAGAAAAAGAAGAAGTAGATTGAGTTGATTTTTTTTATCCTGGAGAACAGTATCTGAAAGTTAGAGGATTGTGGTCAATGATTTCAAGTGTAAGGTTATTTTTGAATAGTAAAGTAAGCCCTCCACCTCTTTCAGATTTTCTATCTTGCCTGTATATGTTGTACTCTGGGGGAACTATTTCATTGTCACTGATTTCTGGTTTAAGCCTGTTCTCAGTCATGAGAACTATATCTGGAGATTATAATTAAAGGGTGGCATGCAGTTCTTGTATTTTATTAAGGATGCATCTTATATTTATGTTTAGTATAAACAAGTCAGTTCCTTTTCGGAGGAGGTTTAGTATATTATGTTGCTGGGTGGTAGGAGTATTAGGGTGGCTTACAGGGCCAGGGTTTAGGTGTATGTCTCCACTAAGAATAAGCTGGGATGTTGTAACGAATATAACTTTTAGGTATTTAGATATAAATTTGCCATATTGAAGGGATATATACATATAAGATAGTTAAGGAATTAGCTTAAATGTGACTATATCAATGTGTGAACCATTAAAAATTGTTGGGGATATAATAAGTATGGTGGGTTTTGCTAGAGAGAGGTTGGGAAATGACTGTGTTATTAGAGGAAGTAATGACAAAGGTTGATTTGTGCTGAGAGAGAGTGTGAGGGAGAAAAAGCAGGAGTTTAGGTTTTTGGGGGATTTAAGATGAGTTGATTATTGGACAGGCACCTCTCAATGGATAGAAAGGTGTCTTGTGTTTGAGCATGTAGTTCTAAGATGTTATTGGAGATGGAGATATTGAATTAGAGAGGATTGATTACAGGCTGTATGTAATTCATTTCTGAAAATGTTAAATAGGAGGGAACCAGGATGGAACCTTGGGGAACACCAGATGTGACAGGAAGGGAGGGGGAGTAGGAGGAGAGCCATTTGACAGACTGTAACCTATTTGAGAGGTAATTGGTGAACCAGTCCAGGGAGGGAGCAGAGAGATTGAGGTTAGCAAGTTTAGATAGAAGGATGGGATGGGAGACAGTGTCAATGGCTTTGGAGAGGTCAAGGAAAAGCCAGGATACAAGTTGGTTGTTTTCTCTGGCCTCAGCTACAGTATGAGTGAAAGATAAGAAGGCTGCAGCTGTGCTGTGGTTCGGCTGGAAGCCATGTTGAGTGAGAAGGTTTTCCTGTAGGAGAAAGTTTAGTAGCTGAGTATGAATGTATTTTTAAAGTATTTTAGATAGAAAGGAAAGGATGGCTATGGGTCTGTAGTTGTTTGGGTCATTAGAATTCCTTCTTTTATGCAGTGGGATGGTAAAGAAGGCTTCCCAGATGTTAGTGACAGTAGCTTCTTGAATGGATCTATTAATAGGCAGGGATACAGGGCAGGCTATGGATTCAGCAGCAAGTTTGAGGAAGGTAGGTGGGAGATTGTTCATAATAAATTGAATGTGGAGGGGCGCCAGTTCATTATCTTGTCTAACCAGTCTAGAGGTGAAATGGTTTAAGAATATGCAGACACCACCACCATCACCTTTAGTCCTTTCATCTAATGCAATGGGCTTGATTGTGTGGTGGCAAACCACCCTTGTAACTATCATATGTTCATTCATCAGTTAACTCTGTTACCTGATTGTTTCCAGCCCCCTCATAAGAGCAACTAACAGGGTCTCTACCCGCTTCACTCCCCACCCTGCCCCCTATTCAATCCCACCCCCAGTGGTCCCATCTTTATTACACTCACAAACCCCTCCCATCTTTCCAGTAGCCAACCACAGCACTAGCCCAACACTACCTCCTCCATCTTCCCACTACTATCACACCTCCTCAACTAACATGTACAAGCATACCTTACCTATGCTCACTGCATGCACTCTCCTTGCATATCTTACATCCTACCAAAGCTCCATCATTCCCCCACTCAACCACTACCACTGCACTACTACTCACACCACCACTCATGTTTCACCCACACTCAGCTCCCCTCCCACCAGCTCAAGAAACATCCCTATGCACCCCCCACATATTCTACCAACTATATTACTCAAACATAAAGCATCCCTACAACTTAACATAGTAACCCTCCCACCATACCTATTACCCAAAGAGCACAATCATAAAGTTACCCTTATAAATAAACACATTCAAAAACTGAGAAGACTAATAACCTCATGCATATCAAAACTAGCCCTAGGTGGAGATATCCACCCCAACCCTGGCCCTACCATCTCCAACCCAAATCCTCATAATCAGAATAGAAACCACAACTTCTCCCACATTACAGCCAATAGAAAGCCAAATGACTTCCTTCTACTAAGCCTAAATATTAGAAGTATATCCAACAAAGTCCATGAAATCCATGCCACCATAGACTTGTACTCCCCAGATATAGTCATACTGACAGAAACCTGGCTAAAACCTCACATTACCAGTGAGCAAATACTCCCTACAGGTTATGACATACTAAGAGTAGACCGGCTAAACAAGAAAGGAGGTGGTGTAGCTATAATATTTAAACAGCATCTAAACATCCAGATCTTAAAATCATCAGCTCCACAAATAGGCAATGAAGAAATAATATATACCAACCTCAAAATAAGCCAAAACAAAACCATCAACATAATTGGATGCTACTTCCCACCTGGCCAAAATATCCCTCCACTAGAAAACCTCCTCGGCTGGTCTACCCACCATCTCCCCCAAGAAACTATCATTTTAGGTGATTTCAATATTGACTGGCAATCCTGTTCTGGCAACCATCCAACCCATCATGTAAACCTTCATGGCTTCACCCAACTAGTCCAGTCGCCAACCAGGATAAATAAAAACTCCAGCAAGCAGACTACCCTGGATTGGATACTAGTCAGTAAGAGCCCCCAGTCATATATAACAGGCTGCTTATCAGATAGCCTCAGTGATCACTCCCCAACATTCCTACTGAAAAAAATACCTATACCAAGCTAAACCTGTCATCTACCGTCAGATATGTAAAAAAATAAACTTTAACCCACTCACATTAATCTCATCCCTCAAATAATGTAACTGGCATCCTCTAAAGTACCTCAGTCTTGATGATGCAGTTGCATTTTTTAATACTACCTTCCTGAGCATCCTTAATTACCATGCCCCCATAAGACTTTCCAGAATCAAAGCACAACCCTCCCCATGGCTACAGAAAACCACTAAGTCAGAAATGAAAAAAAAGGAATAAAGCCTGGGAGCACTGGTGCAAAACCAAGACCCCCTCAGCTAGACAGAAATTCCTAGAACTATGCAATAGAGTCAAAAAGCTAATAAAACAGGACAAATTCCAATACTACCAGTCTGCCCTAGACTCCTCCGAACACAGCCCCAAACAATTCTGGTCCTCCATAAACTCCATCCTCCACCCAGGTAAAGTCAGTACCCCTCCTCCTAACATCCCTCACTCCTCAGAAAATATTGCTACATCATTCAACACACACTTCACACAAACCATACTATCACTAGCTAAACAACACAACCCCCCCTCCCCTCCAACCCACACCTTCAACTACTAATCTCTCCACTTCCTTCTCTTTTTCTCCCGTACCTACCTCCAACATAAAAAAACTCTTAAATAAACGTAAACCCACCAAATTAGCAGCAGACAACCTCCCAAGGGAATACCTACAAATCACAGCTGATGCTCTAGCCTACCCAGTATCCATCTTGATTAACCGATCTCTGTCAGAAAGTTATGTTCCCACACTGTGGAAAGTATCACATATAATTCCCCTCCACAAAGGTGGACCCTCCACAGAACTAACCAATTACTGCCCCATAGCTATTCTCTCTCCACTCTCCAAAATACTAGAGAGATGCATACACTCTCAGGTCTCAGACTACCTCCTTACTAACAACCTCCTTTCCAGTACTCAGCATGGTTTGCGACCAAACCATAGCACCACCACTGCCTTACTCTCCTTTACTAACACTATCCTTCAGCATAAAAACAATGGCTATCTCTCCTCTGCTACTTTCCTAGACCTATCTAAAGCATTTGACATGGTCCCACACAAACAACTTATCTCTGTCCTCAATAACCTATCCTTCTCACAATCAGTCACCAACTGGTTTCAGAGTTACCTGTCTGACTGCCAACAATCCATTGTATGGCAGAATGACAATATCTCCCCAACTACCTGTCTCCATAGGGGTTCCCCAAGGATCCATCCTTGGACCCCTACTCTTCTATATTCTCACAAATAATCTAGCTACTGCCACCACACATGGCACACTCATACAATACGCAGATGACTCGACCATCATCTGATCAGCCCAGTCCCTACCCTACTGCAAAAAATCACATAGGAAGCCTTTTTCTCTGTTTAAACTTGGTTATCCGATGCCCAATTAATACTCAACCCAAACAAAACTAAACTACTCATCTTCCAACCCACCAAACATACTCAAAACAACTCTCACTTTAACATCACAGCAAAAGACAACACCACTATATACCCAACTGAACACACCAAATTGCTAGGATAGGAAATAGACAATAAACTAAAATTTGGCATTCACATATCCATGACCGTAAAAAAAGTCCACAAAAAACTAGGAGCGTTATACAGAAATAAGCATCTTCTCACCAAAGCAGCAAAGATTTCAATAGCAAATTCCCACCTTATCTCCACCCTACTTTATGCCTCTCCAATATATACCAACCTAAGGCAATGCGATCTAAACAAGCTAGAGACCTGCTACAACAAAATTGCCAAATTCACCACAGGGGCATCCTACCGTAGTCACCACTGTATCTCACTTGCTGAACTGGGCTGGCTTGAACTCGCTCACCTCCTTCAATGGTATCAACTCTCACTTGCCCACAAACTAGTAAACCATCCACTAAATGTCCCATCCCTCCAGAATCTACTCCAACCCTATCGCACCACCAGACCACTAAGATCCAGCAACAAAAATCACTTGCAGATCACTAAAGCCAATAACACTGCTGGTGAAGCACTATTCTCTTGCACCATAGCCAAATTATGGAACTCCCTCCCACCCACAATTACCTCCGTACCATCATGCACCCACTTCAAAACTTTACTAAAAGCACCTAAAACATGCTGGCTATGCCCTTGCAACTCCCACTCTAATATCACCCACCCCATTCAACCACTACCTTTCTTTCCACTCCACTAACTACCTTGATTATAGCAAGCTCAGATGCTCATAAGCCTAGTACTTATACAGCAGGAACTTCTTATTTTAACATTTGCTAATGTCTGTTATGTACTTCACAGATAAAGATTCTAGTTGTCTACTGATTTACTATGTTCTTCATCTGTAAATATGTTGTAAGTAATTGCTATGTAAATTGTTAATCGCTATGTAATCCAATGTAACTACTGTCTGTTTATTTTAACTGTGTAGCTTTTCTCCCCGGGCCACTGCTGAAAATGGACCTACGTCCAGTCGGACACTCCTGGTCAACAAATATAAATAAATAAATAAATAAATAAATAAAATAAAAATCTGTGATGATGCACATATTTTCAGAGTAACTCCACTTTTAGGAAGTAGAGCTTTTTTTTTGTTTACGCTACTAACATTGAGCAACAATTTAGTATGTTATCCAGATTCTGCTTTTTTGTATGTTGGAAACTTTAGAAAACTGACATTGCCTAGAAAGGTAATATTGGGGTGTACATGGATTTAGCGTATATACGAAAGCCTTGGCAGATAGGTGTAAGCCATCCCTGGCAAAGCAATTAAGATTGTCTACCATTTCCTCTTAGTCTGATATATACAGTGGATATAAAAGGTTTACACATCCTTGTAAAATGACAGGCTATTTCTTAGGTTACATTTAGGTGACCATTGTGGTTTAGGTATGTTATTTTTATGAGCCTCAGCATATGTAGGTCTGTGCTTGGTCTGAGCTGTGTGTGGTGTAGTATGGTATTGACAACCTGCATGTTATTTGTTGTGTGTTTTTGTGAGAACTTTGCTTCCAATAATATTATGTAATTACATCTCTCACACTCTGTCAGCTTGTTTAAGTATTATGTGGTTGTCAGTAAATATGAGAAAATTGCTGCATTGTCTCAGGATACATATTTAAATCCAGCTGCCTACAGAGATGGGTAGAAAGTGCAAATCCATGGTTCTAGGTACTTATTAATATGGGCTGAATGGAGAGTTATGCTTGTGAGGTTTGAAGTTGATTACTGGATGTACTATCTCTCTGATAGTTGAGTTAATGCTAGTCTCAAAACAGCTGCATGCAGTAAGGATCCTTTACTCTTTATCTCACCAGAAGCAAAAGAGGAACACAAATCCCAAGTTGCTTTCTGAGAGGTTTTATTAACCCACAAGCTGCTAGGTTCATTACATTTGCTATAATCTTCTCTTGGTAGATACCCTGGATAGAATATTTAGCAGCTTGATGCAACAGAAAGCCAGGCCGCATAAAGGCCCTGAGCAGGTTCTCACCAAAACTGCAAGCAAAACACTCAGTGAACACCCATACACGCTGCCCCATCAGAGACCAGCATGACTCAATGTCACTCTGCTCTATCTGTTACCTGGAGCAAAGAAACAGCACTAATCCTAAACTGTCTCCTAAGAAGCAGCTTTCAGGCTTTCTAATGATTGATAAGTCTCTAAGAAGACTAGGTAATGTATCTGTGCTCCTTCTCTCACCAGAAGCACTAATCCCAAGCTGAGTCATGAGAAATAGTTTCTGAGATCTCTAGTGATTGGTCATCTCAGATGTTACAGATTCTAAAAATAAGATGGAAAAAAGGGATTAATACTCTGAATATTGCAGTGTCCACAAAGTGAGTGTGATGATATGAAACAGAGGCTAACTCAAGCTTTAGAGTTTAAAGAGGTGGCTTTCCCTGTTTGATCTTTCAGTGACTAATAGAAATGGTGGATGTGATGAGACTGGGAATAGTTTCCAAAATCAGATTTACAGTATGAGAGGGCAACTTGTAAGCTACCAAGTTTAAGAATACAACAGGAACTGGGCCAGAGCTCTCAATGAATCAGGGATAAATCTCAACAGAATCAGGAATTAATTCAGAAGTAATCAAGGGCATTTTTAAAATATTAGTACTATTAACCTGAGGCACTGACATAGAGAGAATATGAATTAATATATTTTTTCTTAAGTAAACAAAGCTTATAACTCTAATTATTGTCATTATTTGTTAAGGGTAATGCACTGAATTTTCTCCAAAAGTCACAAGTTTTAGGAATGATTAAGATGGACAGAACTGAAATTGTATTCAAAATCAGGCACATCAATGAAAATCAGGGACAGTTGAGAAGTATGACTTGGACATGTGGGTGGTTCAAAATTCAGTGCAATCACACACTAGCAGCAGTCTCACAGCACTTGCAGCTAAATAAGAATTTAGCAAAATGTCCTAAATAAGAAATTTTGTTTCTCAGTTCCTCCCACTAATTAGCTAGATTTAATTAATTTTCAATGTAGTTAGCTAGATTTAATTAATTTTAAATCAATGGATTGAAAAATATTTTTTTCTAACTGACCTTAGCAAACATTTTTAAAACTCAAAGAAAAATTATGGTAAAACAAAATGTAAAATTAAATAAACTGTAATATAATAACATAAATAATAAAAATAACAATAATGATGATGGAAGTAGCCAAGTATTAAATTAAGATATTCAGACTAAAATCCAGTGTTGCCACACTCCAGCAGTAGTAGCATTTGCAGTTAAATAAGAATACAATTAAATATCTTAAATAAGAAATCCTACGTCTCACCTTCTCTCACTAATTAGCTAAATTTAATTCCTTTTCAATCAGTGAATAAAAATTGACTTTTTAGTAAATGACAGTAGCTAAGAACTTTTAAAACCACAAGAAAAAAAACTTTAAGGTAAAACAAAATTTAAAATAAAAGAAATTGTAATATAATAATAATAATAATAATAATAATAATAATAATAATAATAATAATAGAAGCAAGCAAACCTTAAATGAAGAAATCCAATCCAAAATCAAATGCAGTCATACACTAGCAGCAGTTTCACAGCACTTGTAGGTGATAAGGATGCAGCCAAATACTGTAAATAAGAAATCCTGCTTCTCAGCTGCCCCTACTAATTAACTAGAGTCAATTCATTTTCAATCAGTAAATGGAAGACTACTTTTTTTTTCAACTGACCCTAGCCAAATACATTTAAAACTCCAAGAAAAAAAAAAACTTTAGGGTAAAACAAAGTTTAAAATATAGCAAGCCGTAAAATAATAAAAGCAAATATATATATATATATATATATTGGAAGTATCCAAAGTGTTAATGAAGAAATACAATCCGAACTCCAATGCAGTCACACATCAGCAATAGTCTCATAGTGCGACAGTCCTACTCAAAAATGAATAAACTCGATAGCATTTAAGTAAATGCTTCTTTCTTGTTTGAAAATGGAGGCCAGTTACTGCCATTTCAGGGATAATAGCTAGGTCATCTCCTGTATATCAAGACTTGCTAAATGAGTTCTCTTTTAACCTAAAATACTTACTCTAAAATCTGTGCTACCTTCCATGTTGATATGATGCAGAGGCAAATACTTATCTGTGTGCTGCATTTAATTGCTTGCTTGATTTGTCTTTTACTCTGTTTACTTAATGTAGCCATTGTACTTCATGTTTTGGAGTATATAGGTTTACAGGTATATACAAGACTAATGACTACCAGGGTTTTTATAATCTTATAACAGCAAAGAAGCCAAAGGGATACACCCAATAAAATCCTTTATTAGCGCTTTCATCTCCAATTTAGAAAACTTCATCAGACAACTGTGTTCCAGCCAACCCCACCCCCTTTTATACATCCACAAATATGACCACACTTCCTACTAGAATTGAGGTACAATTATATATGCTAAAAACGCATGAGTTAATGAGACAAAAATAATATTAAAATTCATCATATAATACTATCAATAAAATTAATAAATGCATTTATGTAAACATCAAAATAATTTTCATATAAAATTCTGAGTTTAATCTTAAAATGGGACTAATAGATATGGCGCTGTTTAGCCCAGGATATTCTGAGGCATTGGTTCTCAGCTGCCATCTCAATTCCTTTAGTTCCAAAAAGTCATTGAGGAGACCACCTCTTTCCCCTACAATGAATTGGTCGATGATGGTTAACCTAAACTTGTGTCCTTCATGTGAAAGGATATGTGCAGCAAGAGCATTTTTCATCTCCTTTTTAACTATGTCATAATTATGTTGATATATACGTGTCCTTAAGGCATCCTTAGTATCATATTTCTTTGATATGCTTATGTCTAAATAGTCAACCTTATCCTCACATATATTGCTGGTGAATTCCAAGAAGTTGGTGCTGGAATTGATAAAATCCAGAAATTCTTTCAATTCCTGCTTACCATTCTTCCAAAAGATAATAATATTATCAAGAAAGTGGCCATAAAAAGTTCAGCCTTCTGGAAACATGCTTTTAGACACTGTTTCTTTCTCCCCCATTGCCACTCCCTTGTTTTGTTTAAACAATTGTTCCTTGAAAGTGATAATATTTGTTTCTGGTACCAATTCCATTAATAATTTAATAGTTAAGATACGATTATGCCTTAAGTCAGAATATTGACATAACTAAGAATAAAACCATTCAATCCCAACTTCATGTGGAATTGTGGAAAAGCCTTTATAAGCTTAGCTAGGCAACACAAACATATTGTGTCCCCATGTACCTTCAGTGTCTATTAGGAAGGATTTGTTTGTTTGGAGATGGCTATGACCTTTGTGGGGCATGGGGGGTAATGTTAGGTAAGTAATATTGTACTTACTGTCTGCTTCTGTCCATTAGTAAAAATCAACAAACATGCATCAATGACACTGTTCATAGGGTATCAGTCTACAAATTATTATAAGTCTAGCCAATAACAATATGTGAGACTCAAGCTATGAACCTTGTAGTTGGAAGGAACATACCTTAACCATTATGCCAATCCTGCCACAATGGGTTAATACTAGGCAATCATTTTGCTGAGTATTACAAGCCTAGTCAATAACCTCAGGTTAGAATCAAACCCTGCACCTTATATCTGTGATGTAAAAACCCTTAACAAGTATGCCGACCCTCCCACAGTTCACATTCGTTTACTATTTTGTCCCAGTCATGGCTGAAAAGGGTCCTTAAAGTAGTCCACTTTACCTGATTATCAAATAAGTATAAAAATATCCTCAAAATGAACAGGGTTTTGTACATGAATCAATAAGACAAATGCCTAAATATCAGTATAAATAAATATAAAATAGAAACAAATATCAGGTCATTATGTCTGCATAAGCTATTCAGGACCTAATTAGTAATAAGGTGATCAATGCTTCATTCATATTGACCATTTGATTCTTTTTTTTTTCTAATCTGAAAAAAACTATAATGATAATAAAGCAGTATAACAAAAAATACATAAATGAGATGTACACCATGTAGAGACAGACAAATGTCATAATATTTTGCACTGTAGGAAATATTTTTCATAATTCATATTCCCCTAATTTATTATAAGATGTTAATGATTTCTATGACTCTGTATATTCACTATTTCACTATGTAAACACACACACACACACACACACACACACACACACACACACACACACACACACACACACACACACACACACACACACATACATACTAACACACATGCACACACAGAGCTGACTTCACCCAAATACACATTAGTTGTGCAAAGCCAGAATTACAACAGCAAGTAGAAGGCCAATTAACCCCGTATACCTTGCCTTCCCAAATTATCTAGTTTTGTCCTGCTAGGATAAAACAAAAGAATAATGATGACATTCATTTATTTTTGCTTCATGACAATAATAGCCACCACTTGTATTCCAGCTTGCTTCACTCAAATACACACTAGTCTTGCTATGTTAGAGTTAACAACATCAAACAGCAAGGCCAGTCATTTCATCAAAAGGTGCCTCCCTCACATACATTACCCATCCACAGTGGGCAATGCATAGGGAATCCACCATATGCATTGCCCACCCATAGTGTCTGATTTGACCATACCTGGATAAAACCATAATGGTTACATTAATGTGTTTTGTTTCATAGAAACAGTAGTCACAGGTTGTATCCTAGTTTGCTTTACCTAAATACATATTAGTCCTCCAAAACCAGAACTACAACAGGAAGTAGAAGGTAATTGTAACTCATTCCATCTACATATAACCCCTTTATGTATTACTTACCCAAACATCCAGTTTGATCCTGAGAGGATAAAAGAAAATTAATAATGGATCCATTAATGTATTTTTGCTTCATAGAGATTAAAGTTACAGTTTCTGTTCCAGCTTACTTCACCCAAATATACATTATTCCTGCGAAGCCAGACAACCCCCATGTCCATTTTCTACCTATAGTACCTGGTTTGGCCCTGCCAGAATGTAAAATAATGGTTTCATTAATATCCTTTTGTTTAACAGAACAGTGGTCACTGCCTATATTTCAGTGTGCTTCTCTCAAATATTAATTAGTACTGAAAAAGTAGAATTGCAGCAGCAAACAGCAAGGCCAATCATTTCATCCACAGACTATGCTAGACTTACTCTACACAATCCATATGAAGGTAGCTTCTTAGGCATGCATTATGGTTAAGGGACTTCACACAAATCCCTGCATACCTAAGTATAGTACCAAGCATACATTCAGCATGCTTGCATATTCTTAACTATAAATAACTACCAGTACATGCTCTAGTAAGCACATCTATAAAACGAATGTGAACGCAATAGTCTTCACAAGTCATTACTTCAAAAGTTTAAAAAAATAAGCAGTTTCACATTATGATGGCTATAGAAGCTGAGGACTATCCCATGATGAACTGAAGAGCACAGTCTAGGTTAACAGCTACTGTCCAGCCTTCTTGGTGATTAGTATCACATTACATTTTATAAAACGTATATAAATCACATGTTCTGACTGCAGTAATTATGATTCTATGTCACTCAAAACATACATGTCCTGGTTTAAAAGGAAATGTTGGCAGGGTGTTTAAGGTAAAATTTCATATTAGCATTTCTAAAAAATCCATTTTAAATAAAAATAAAATAAAATAAAATAAGTAAGAATATTCCTCTATATAAATAAATTAAGACACTGTACTGCAGAATAATTACCCATAATTATTTTCATGGGTTTTTGGGCATGGCTACATTGACTGACAGCATGATGCAAATGCAAACATTGCGTTAGTGACAATAATATTGCTAGTCCTACTGAATTAAAGCAACTATTGATGAGACAGCACAGAAGTTTGTCTTTACAGTGAGAAACAGTGTGGGAGTCTATACCTTCTCCTCTCTTATTTTCTTTCTCGCTCAGGTCATGATGCCCTGCAGATGGGCTGACTTTCTTTCCCAAGCAAGCATAACCATGCAGTTGGAAGAAATTAATATTACTATCACTACTGATAGCATTTTACCTGGTGTTTAATAGCGTATTATTAGTGTTCAATATCCACTGTATGTTCTACTGATTTGACTTTATTTATCCTGTATGTTGATTCTGATTTGACTTTATTTATCCTGTATGTTGATTCTGATTTGACTTTATTTATCCTGTTTGTTGATTCTCCTCAGTTTTTGTCCTAGCTTTTTTCTGTTGTACACTGTTACCTGATATTGTACTTTGTGTGTTAATACTGTGCTGTTTATTAATTGAACTATGTCTGTGGGAATTTTCCCCCTATGTGTCTGCTGAAAATGGGATTCATGCCCAGTTTAACTTTCCCAATAAAGAAATGTCAAATAAATAAATATACTGTTTTGGAAAGGGGGGCTCACTCTCCTTCAGAAAAACAATTGATACAAATGTGACATTCATGTCATGGCTCCAGTCTATGCACATTATCGTAGATATCTAGAAAATTTGTAATTCCAAAAATATAACTCTCATATCACTACAGATGTGATGTTTGCTCTGAGAGTGTTGATGGAGAAGTATAGAGAAGGTCAGAAGGAGTTGCATTGTGTTTTTGTAGACTTAGAGAAAGCATATGACAGGGTGCCTAGAGAGGACTTGTGGTATTGTATGAGGAAGTTGGGAGTGTCAGAGAAGTATGTAAGACTGGTACAGGATATGTACGAGGGTACTGTGACAGCGGTGAGGTCTGCAGTGGGAGTGACGGATGCGTTTAACGTGGAGGTGGGATTACATCAAGGATCAGCTCTGAGCCCTTTCTTATTTGCAATGGTGATGGACAGGTTGACAGACGAGATCAGACAGGAGTCCCCGTGGGCTATGATGTTTGCAGATGACATTGTGATCTGTAGTGAGAGTAGGGAACAGGTGGAGGAGACCCTGAAGAGATGGAGATATGCTCTAGACAGAAGGGGAATGAAAGTCAGCAGGACTAAGACAGAATGTATGTGTGTGAATGAGAGGAAGGATAGAGGAATGGTGAGGATGCAAGGAGTAGAGGTGGCAAAGGTGGATGAGTTGAAATACTTGGGATCAACAGTTCAGAGTAATGGTGAGTGTGGAAGAGAGGTGAAGAAGAGAGTACAGGCAGGATGGAGTGGGTGGAGAACAGTGTCAGGAGTGATTTGTGACAGACGAGTACCAGTAAGAGTGAAAGGGAAGGTCTACAAGAGGGTTTTGAGACCAGCTATGTTATATGGGTTGGAGACAGTGGCATTGACAAAAAGGCAGGAGTTAGAGCTGGATGTGGCAGAGTTAAAGATGTTAAAATTTGCACTGGGTGTGAAGAGGGTAGACAGGATTAGGAATAAGTATATTAGAGGGTCAGCCCAGGTTGGAAGGTTTGGAGACAAAGACAGAGAGGCAAGATTACATTGGTTTGGACATGTGCTGAGGAGGGATGCTGAGTATATTGGGAAAAGGATGCTAAGGATGAAGCTACCAGGTAACCGGAAAAGAGGAAGGACAAAGATAAGGTTTATGGATGTGGTGAGAGAGGACATGCAGGTGGTTGGTGTGACAGAACAAGATGCAGAGGACAGGAAGAAATGGAAACAGATGATCTGCTGTGGTGACCTCTAATGGGAACAGCCGAAAGATGATGATGATGATAACTCTCATATACTACAGTACCCCATACACTTAGTAATAAGAAAAATCAGTACAGAATTATATATGTACACTTAAATATATGTAATGTAACTTAATGAAGAAAGGCAGTAAAGCTAGGTTCCTTGTTACTATCCATCTTTAGCAAATCCACTAAGACATGAAAACAGTTTAAGGCAAGATATTTATTGTTCAAAATAGAAAAGCAGCAAGCTGAGAATATACATAAAGTGAAAACATCCGAAATCTAGAATAATCTAAATCTAACTAACAATCATAGTACAGACTAGTCTCACATGATTCCCCCGGGAAAATAATTTCCAGTGAATACTTTCCAATCATAGCTCACATCTTTGACTGACAGAAAAATAATGCAATAATTATTCAGAACCTGTTGATACTTCTTACATCTCAGCATATTCTCATACACTGTACTGTTTCTCTTGACTCCACCCATACTGTAATTTTCCTTTATGCAAACAATTCATTGCAGAACTTGTGACAAGACAGGGACAAACTAACTGCTTCTCATAGGCTAACAATGTTCCATACTATTCCTTTAGAACAAAACAGAACTCTCAGTTTTATTTAACTTGCAGCATATAGCTGCTGCTATACACATGTCTCAAAGAATACAAACATTTTCAATTCTAAAATACAGAAATCCATTTTAACAGTTGTAATGTCTGAAATCATTGTAATATAGAAAATCCCTTCTGACACTTTTAGTTCTAATTTTTCAATATTTGATCCTCTCAATCTATCCTTTATCAGTAAATTAAGCTTTTATCTATTTAATAAAGTGGGTATAACAAACCTCAGTCTATGCTACTCCATATGACCATCTGTTTATTTTATCTTCAAATTTCCACTGAAAAATAACTAAGTAGGATAGACATGAGGTGCAAGAAAAATGAACACTAAGTTAGAAATACTCCTATTGGCTGGAGTGATTGAATGGTAGTACTCATTACATACATTTATATCCATACATCTTTATTACTAATTTCCTATTACCTATTTGTACAATTTCATTGATACCCTTCACATGAAGCATAGCAAGACTAGAATCGCAAATACTGCCAGCCTGGAAATAGATTGGTTATTCATACCGCAATGAGCCATCAGCTCCTTCAGCACACAGTAAATTTGTAACTACTAATGTGTATCAAATGCTCTCACTTCGGAGCAGCTCTTTTGAGTGTGCACCTTTAACCCCTAGTGGGCTAAGTTATCACCTTAGAGTTCTAGAAAACTCTTATTGAAAGAGGTCAAATATCAATAGAGTTGTGTTTGCCATCACATATGGCTCAAGACAAAATATCCTGGTACCTTGTAAGTAACATGGTTTTGGAATTATTAATGCAAATATGAACAATCCATATTTGACGCCTAGAGGAGCAGTAGGGGTTAACTGCAGAAGACGCCTGGAAGAGCACTCGGCTGTAATGATCTCATTTCACTGCCTGAAATTATTGTGCAGCATTTAATCTGGCAAATTCTCCCCTTTCACATGGAGTATAAATACAGTTTTCATTTATCTGTGCTAATGTCAGGAAAAACCTATTTGACTTCATGTCACAAAGGTCAGGATTTGACCTCCATGGATTCTGCTGCTTATAACAGCCAGAAATGCTGAAAGTTTTGAAAATCACGTGCCCATGCAACTCCAGGCAGGGAAAATACCAGAGTGATGGGAACAGGATCTAGTTTGGAAGTTTTAGGATGTAAGCTGGAAATCGGGCCCACATTGTAATCAGCGAAGCCAAGCTCAACCCATCACATGTCAGTAGTGTCACTAACCTGACCAAAAGCAAATCCATTAGAACTATAAAACATTTCATGTCGGCCAAAGGCAGTGCAGTCTGAAAAGAACCGTGGCCCTCTGTCACACTTAAGTTACACTTAAGGGAGGTAAAAACTTCTGAGTGTTCCATTAAGCTGCGAATCACAGCCTACTAACCATACAAAAAAGTAAGACTGGCTAGTTAGCCATATGGTAGATCTCATTTGATGAAAAATGTTTTTTCCTTGAGATCACCTAATGGTACAAGCTATAGTGATTATCTAGCGTTAGTGGGGTTTTTTTATCCACCTGGAGTGAGCCTGCAATGCTGTTGTAAACGTTACTATTTTAGAAGAGGGAGCAGAGCTCCAAACTGAATTATTGCTCACTCTGACAGAATAGGCATGGATTAAAGCAACAATGTTAACAACTGTCAGAAGAAGTGATGGTCCTGTAATAAATCACCACAAGATGAACAAAGATCTGCTCTCCTCCATTCAGGAGATCATCACGTAATAGAATCCTGGACTCATTTGACATATTCTACAAATTCTTACACTTAGTAAACTCAAGGTTATGTGGAATGACAGGTGATAGCTCCATACTTAACCTTAGCAGTTAGCAGTCAGACCAGGAGACTGGCTCTATCACCGTGTCTAAGGTGGTGGGTAGAAATGAACCTCTAGCTGTGAGATACTGCAGCAATGGACCTAAATACTCATGTCACTCATGCACTGGACATTATTTATGCCACGTCATGAACAGCACACAGCATGGATGTTGTGTGTCATGTTGCAAGCACAATAGCATATGTCATCCTCTTCATGGTTTGTAGTATGCATTGCATCAATTCATAAATCTGCATCTTGTCACTGACAACCATTATGGAAGTATGCATGACATGCTATGTAAGGCTGCCATGATGTTAGAGTGGACACCACAGCTGGTCATTGTATTCAACAAATGTATGGACGGGTAAAGGCAGATTATGAAATTCATATTCAGCATGATAAATATGTACCTTACCATCCCAAAGAGGAACAACCTTTGTTGCAGTGATATGTTCACCTTGTTCAGCAGTAGTACTATGCTGCCATGTACAGTCAGCACCACCATCATCTTCCCATTGCATATTATTATTGCAGCTACTGAACACAGTCTGCTCATGCCTGCACACTCAAACTGTTCAGTGAGAACTCTAACCAGCTTACTTCTATGCAGCCACTGAGGAGGAACATAATGTGCCACTAACAAACATGTTCTGTGTGCCAGTGGCCTGTATATTCATTACATCATCCACAGCAACATAGAAGGGCATAGAAGTGTGCACAAAGCCCTAACCAATGTGCTTTCCATACTGTTACAATATATGTGTCTCACTTCTATCACTGATACCAGAACAGACAAGAAAAGCTGGAAAGAAACCAGCATATTGAGCATTTTTAAATGCTATGAGATGTTACAAAAATGGATCCTAAGTGGCACAGGCTACCACATGTTATATGCCTGAGTAGCCTGTAAAGAATTCCACAAAAACTATGGTTAGTCGTATGAAAATACTACATTCTACTGTGCACAGATTAGCACGTATAGTATGTGCATGCGACATCATTAGCAGATAAGCAACATGAAGTTGACTGCAGATGCATTAGGATTTCTATATTTTTTGTCAGTCTGCACATAGATAATGATAAAGTCACAATCAGGCATGTCTGAACTAACAGCACATATCAGGGTATGAAGTGGACAGCCCCAGGATCAAAGCTACTTCTAGGGCCGGTCTGTGTGGGACTATAACCACTCAATGACAACAGGAGTTGCTCATCTCCTTTGAAAAGGCCTAGTGGGTCCCCACAGTGGGACATCAAGATTTCTCAATGCCCTTGAAAAGTCAGCATCTGTGGTAACACATGTCTATAACTTACCATGGTAGGTTTGAATAGTGTAGCAGTAACAAGTGATTCAGAAATACTGTGAACAGCATCCTCTCACATTTTCTCCGTCACTTGTCTTTAACCAGCGCATCACAGGACAGCTAAGACATGTTGCCTAGGTGCCACACAGAAGACATAATTTTTTTCAGACAATCATGTCATAGCCTTTGGGCAAATGCAGGCTTACTACAGTAGAAAGTTCTTTTGTGGCCTATAAAACTGTAACATGTAACAGTGTGTGGTAGTAGTTAAACTATACACAGGAAGATATTAATGGTATCACAAGCTTCCTTACCTAGATGCCGAAACTGCACAACTCCCAGCATCATACAGTCACTATCAACAGAGGCTAGATGCACATGTATGTGACAGGGATGCAACCATGTCTGACACCAGTTTGTTATATTTTACACTTTGTATACCAGCATATTGAATTTAGGTATCGGTGATGGTTGTAATGGTTTCACAGTCACTGCAGTGTTTGCCAGTTATCATGTATGATTGTGGGGACAGCAGAAGACCTTGGTAATTCTGTCCCCACTGTGATTTTATAAGGATCATCTTTTTCCTTATCTGAGGGCTCCTTTCAGGGATATCAGTTCCTAGGTGGAATTGGTTGACAACTTGTGCTGATGCGCAGGGATTTTCTCCTTTGATAACAAGGTACCAGGCATCTACCTTGCATTTTTGATTCAGCTTCATCATTGCACATTCATTTTGACTTTGCAGCCTGTGTTTATCCAGCTCCTTCCTATTATTATCGTTATTGTTGTTGGGTATGTGCACACGTGTGTGTTCATGTGAATTTGTGTAAATATGTGTGTACATGTATGTGTATGTTCTTTTGAGTTTGTGTGTTTTCTGTGCATCATCTCATGTTTGAAGTGCTGTGTTCTCCCCAGAAAGCTACAGGAGAGCTTAAGCTTGACATTTTCCTTGCCGAAATGATTAGGTATTTCCCTATTTTGAGTTTACTTGTCTTTTCTGCCTAATAAACACTCTCCTTTCAAGTCACATCTGATGGATCATTTAGTCTTCTCAATCCAGCAGCATTTCAACTATATTCATCTATTTCATCAAGATCCCCAAAAGAGGTTTTTATATTATTTACAATTATTTGTTTTTCAGTGAACAATAGCTTTTTCCTGTTGCATGCTGTTTCTCATTTTATTTTTCTACCATGTTCTCAGCCTAATGTTTGAGCATGTGTTTCTGCATCTTTTTCCCATGATCTTGTTTTGCTCCCCCCAAAAAGCTTGACTTCTTTTGAAGATTTATATACTGGGGAAACTGGTTTTGGTTCTGTGATGTTCAGTGCTTTGTTTTGGATCTTTTGTTCCCCCTTCTGCTTACTTCATAATCCTGCATCTTGCCTATGCTGTCTGCTTTGTTCTTTCTCTGGATTGTTCATTTTAATTAGGACTCTTGTATCAATGTTTTTTCCTTTTCTTTTATTGCAGAATATATTCCCATACTCATTTGTTTGCAGTAAATTATCTGACCTTTCCATACACTTGTTAGTATCACTGCATAAATAACAGCTGTTGATATTTATTTTTTATAAATGTCAGGTCGTATAGTGTAAATTGCTTGCACTGTGTGAATAAATAACTTCAAAAAATCCTGCAATATTTTTACCCAGCTTCTCTGTTCTGTTCCTTTAAATTTCTGACCCATGTACACCAACTACTCATTTATTTGGCTTACGTGGGCATGCATTACCATATGGCTAGGACTCAATACAATCCTGATTGCTCACGCTAATATATACATACATATATATATATATATATATATATATATATATATATACTAACTCCATGGTCATATACATACTAAGGAAGATAAAAGTCCACAGAACAAAAACAGTGGTCTTGTGCAGTCTGCAGACCACTCAGTTGTCCATATTTTGGAGGAATATTCCGATTTTCAGGCCTGATTTACCCCTGCACAATATATCTCTATTTTTAGATGTATGTCTCTATTTTCAAGCTTAATTTACCCCTTCCCACAATTTTCTGAATCCATCTCATCACATGTGATTTTTGAAGCTCTCTAATATATAGAAAACCACACTTCATGACCAACATCAACAACAGTTTAAAGAAAGAGGGCACAAATCTTACAACTCCATTTTTGTGAAGCAAAAATAAATGACCTTGTGTGGTAGAATTGTGTGATTCAGTTCACCAAATTCTACACATTTAAAATTGTTATGCTTATATTCTCCATCATTTTGACAGTCTATGTTTTTTAAACATGTTTCTAAGTAGCACTCCACACTCCTACTGGAAGCAGAAAACGTTCTGAGCTATTTAGTATACATAATTAGGCGGTGGTGGTGCTGCGGTAGCATTATCGCCTCACAGTTAGACGTTGCCCATTCGATTCTCAGTTAAAGCATCTTCTGTGTGGTGACATGCGTGAATGGGCGTTCCTTCATTGAAGGTTGTGCATTAGGCCCGGCAAGCCAGCACGTCAAAATCTACTGCCAATCATTAGCGGACCGGAGTTCTGCTGTGGTGACCCCTAACCAGGAAAAGCCGAAAGAAATAAACAAACTTTATAGTAATTAGATGTCCAGATTTTTAGCTGGATGTAACTATTTCTCAAGGGCCTTTGCTCCTATTTTCATTGTTTACATGTTGAGAGCTATGGAAGTCTGTGTTTTCACTGTTGTATAACTAAGATTGTTTTTTAATAGATCTCAAGAAACAAGCACATTCTGGAAAGGCATATGTGTATCTATTCATACATACACACACACACACACACACACACACACACACACACACACACACACACACACACACACACACACACACACACACACACATATATGGGCAGATGGATGTATGTGTGCATATATGCATTAAGTTATATAAAACTTTATATAGAGTATGACATATGACATTTCATTATATGTTTGTGTATGTGGATCTTTTCTTTTCATCTTCTCATCCTCCCCAATATTGTCCATGGGATTCAATAAACTAAAATCTCCATGCAGGAACAGTGTAGCTGTTCCTGCATGGAATATGGCCGCCGAACGATCCAATAAACTTTTGTTCTGAAGTGCACGAGCCTGCCTACACTATTCCTGCATGGACACTACTGCATAATGCTAACTACCTCACTTGCTGGTGAAAACCATGCAATTGAGGTGAATTAGAGATTCAGCAGGCAGGCATCCATGCAAGAATAGTGTTAGTTGCAGAAATGTATTCGGCTACTAGTCAAATATATTTCTCCAAAAAATTAAACTGGAGGCATGACAGCTCAAATAAAAGCATGTATTGTAATCTTTAGGCATGCTAATGGCAAAATATATGGCCATTGGCATGGAAAAGTGTTTATTTTTTTCTAAAAATAAAAGGTTTTTTTTTTTGTCCGATCTCGGATGTTTAAACATGGGGCAGCGGCGTGCAAACAGGATCATGCCAAAAATTTAAAAAAAAATTTGAAAACACAATTTTATGGGAAATCTGCATTTTGTCACTATAGTCTATGGCATGCAGAATAAAAACAAACCAGGCCACAATTGTTGCTAAGAGAAAAGGCTCTGGTGTAATGCAGTATCTAGGGACTAAGGCAGTGGGGTATGGAAATGAGGGGAAATTTACTGAATCACAAAAATATTCTAAGTGCCAAACTGCACCTAACTATGTAGGTGCTATAACACAATCATGTAGGCAGGAGAAACAGCTGACATGAAAAGGGGGTATGTCATGCTTGCTGTAAGCTCACTGGAGCTCCATGGCTCCCAGATAAGTTTAGCTAAGCACAGCTAAGAAAGGGTGTGTGCCTGAGGCTGTATTGACTTATTCCATGAAATGAAGAGCATGTTCGTGCCCACGGGAGGGCCATTTCTCATTGTTTATTTTAGCTAAATGGGTTTGCGTGGCATGCACCAGGTCTAAAACAAAACAAAACAAACCCCCCCCCCCCTGGAAATAGCAGGACTGTTTACATTTGGGCACAGGATTTGTGCGGCGCACCTTTGGGCTTAAAAAGGGGCGGAAATGGAAAGGGGAAAAAGAAAAAAAAAGAAAAATAGCAGAATTAAAGCAATCAAGTGCAAATAACATTGCTGGCAGGTGGAATGCATCATAGTCAGCCAATCATATAGGCAGCATCTGCAGCACAACAGTATAAACTATGCAAAACTATGCAAACACCTTACAGTCTGTTTTTTTCCCACAAACTCTGCATCATTGGTGTACACATGCGGGAGATATTTAACTGAAAAAATGTTAGGCGTTGCCTTTACTTTGATCCATTAGTATGTGCTAGAGGCTGAGGGCAGTGAGGAGGATAATGCTGACAACCGCACAGACCAAGGAGGAGGAGAAGGGTGTTCAGACCCAGGGTAACTTACCAGGGGCTACATGATCTAGCTATAGTAGAGTGCTACAGGGTGGACAGAGACATACTGCAGCAAATCACTGAGCTGTGCCGGCTTCAACTCAGATCCAGAGCCAACAGAGTGGAACCCATCCCAGTGGATACCAAGGTATGCATAGCCTTAAGAACACTAGCTATGGGTACTTTCCAAAGATGTAATGGGGACATCATGGAGTCTCACAGGCACCACATCAAGGGTACTCCACCAGTTCCTGGATGTCATCCTACCACATGCTGGTGAGCACATTTGCTTCCCCAACACCCGTAAGGAGAGGACCAGCAATATGTGTCTCTTCCACCATGTAGCAGAATACCCGGAGGTACTGGGTGTGATAGACTGCATGCACATCCAAATTAAAGCACCGCCTGGTAACAGGGTAGGGTCTAAATAAACCGCAAGGTCTTCCCCTCCATCAACTGTCAGGTCAAGTGCAATGCCCAAGGCATTATCATGAATGTTTGTGTTGGCAGCCCTGGAAGCTATCATGACTCCCACATCTGGCATATATCACAGCTGTACCAGTCATTTGCTAGTGGGGACATCCAGTATGGCCATCTGGTGCAGGATGCTGGCTATGCACTGGAGCCATGGATGATAACACCCAACAGAAATGCACACACCCATTCAAGAACACCATGATGTGGCACATACACAAACCAGGATCATTATAGAGTGTGTGTTTGGGATGCTCAAGTCACGGTTCTGCTGGCTTCACATATCTGTTGGAGCCTTGTAGTATTCTTCATCCACATTTGCACACATGTTCATAGTATGTGCCATGCTACACAATATGATCCTGTGGAAACAGTTCCAGAAAGAACAGCACGGGGAAGGGCCACACAGTTCCCCACCATTGGCAACGTCCCCACAGGCACAGAGGGACTCAGAGGAGGAGGCCCCTGAGCCTGCCCCTGTAGGCAGACAGAGGCATGCCCAGTATGCTCAGGCCTTGGCAAAGAGGCAATGCATAGCACACAGACCACCAAGTTGAACGAACACTAGTAAGAATAAAAAGATCTGTGACTCGATAAAACCACAGCTTTATTCTAAATGTAGAATCACTGACTTAGTGCTTTCACCCATAACATTGGGCTTCTTCAGAGTCAGTTACACTCAAAAAAATCAAGACTTTTATAGTCCAAAACAGGCAATCAGCCAATATAAAAAACATCCATTAAAATCAATTATCCAGTTAACCATTTAACCCAACCCCTGCTGCAAAGGAAAATAACAGCACAACAAATACTATGATAAAACCACATCTTGGTTATTTGAGTAACACGACCACTTTTCTAAAATTTACTAGTCACATGGACACAGACAGGATTGAATTTTTGGATATTCTTTTGTACAAAGAGAATAGCCATATACATTCGAACATTTACCATAAAAAAACATACAACAACTGTTTTTTACATTATGAGAGTTGCCACCCTCAGTTTCAAAAGAAAAATGTGGTGAAGGGTCAAATGATTCAATTGTCAAGGCTTATTAGTCAGGATGACTGTTTTAAATTTGAACTGCTGAAGCTTATTGACATGTTCACAAATAGAGAGTACCCAATGGATTTACTGACTAAGTTAAGTAAGAAAATTGAAATGAGAAGAAGCAGTAATTTTAGACCTATTCTCTTGGATTCAAGTAGAAGTGTTGGTTTATCTAATACCATTGAGATTAATACACTTACTATTAACAACTCGATGGCAATGGTGCTGGAGTATAATGATTTGGATATGAAAATTAAGAACATTATCCAGACAGTATGGGACAGTGTATTTCCTTCAGATTTAAAAGAAGTATTGGGGCCAAGCCCGAGATTCATTAACAGTAGGGGTTCCAACTTGAAAGAGCTGTTGGAAAGATGTATAGGGAGAACTAATAGTAACATCTCATGGATGGGTAAGTGTAGTACATGCAGTATTTGCAGGTTTATTAATGACGGACCTTATGTACACATAGTTACAAAAGCACACTAAATTGACCAGGGTACTGTAATTGCAATACTGACATGGTAGTATATGTAGCCACCTGTCTATCGTGTCCGGCATTTTATGTAGGAATGAACACACGTAAATTAAGGCTACGTATTTTGGAACACAACAGAGACATAAAAAACAAGAAGCCTACAAGTGCTTTATTTAACCACAGTAAGAAGTGTGGCAACTACAAAAAGTTTATATTTTTTGTCATTGACAGGGTGCCCAAAAAAGACATGAGAGATGATGTTAAAACCTTACTAGAGATGAGAGAATGTCTATGGCAGTTGCGCCTGGATGCAACAAAAACACCAGGCATTAATGAAAACATTTCTATTGCAAGTGTATTGAAACACAAATCCCAGTTTATTTAACAGATGATTATATGTTTAACTTTCTTTTAGCTTTCCTTGGACAAAGTATTCACCAAAGGGGTTTACATGAAACAGTTTATTACAACTATTTTTTCTGTTTTAAGATGTGGCTTTATCATAGTATTTCTTGTACTGTTTTTTTTTTTTCCTTTGCAGTAGGAGTTGGGTTAAATGGTCAACTGGATAATTGATTTTAATGGATGTTTTTTATATTGGCTGATTGCCTGTTTAGGACTATAAAAGTCCTGATATTTTTTTAGTGTAAATGACTCTGAAGAAGCCCAATTTATTGGGTGAAAGCGCTAAGTCAGTGATTCTACATTTACAATAATGCATAGCACACACACTGACACTGTAGGGATCCAGGGACTGACACCTCTCTCTGACTTGCACACACAGTAAGATGGATGACACACACATCACATTACCTGTAACTTACTATGTATAGGCAGTGTACTGTGTGCATCCAACATAGGCGGCTCTCAAGCACCATCCTCACAAATGCCGCAGGCACAAGGTAAGTCAGTCTTCTTAACGATAAATGAATGGATTAGTATGTTTTGGTAGCATATCTGTGGTAATGTTGCATGCATGCAAGGGAATGGGGTGACCTACTGGGATAGCAGCAGACAACTGACAGCTACGTGGGACACCAGGAAATGTCTGCTCAATAGTGGCCTCACCACACTATGCAGTAGTGCCTAAGGTGGCAAATCCCACTGCAAGTATATGTGTGGGGCCAACTAACTGGAAGGTCATAGGTCACAGGCATGGATGTCAGTGCGGGGGTCCCATACCCACCCCTCAGATGCACACAGCAAGTCAGCTGTAGAAAACCAGAGAGAAATGTCTGGCAAAGGCCAACAAATGGCAGCAATATTGAATTATCCCCCCACAGACTCACACAGTAATAGCACAGCAGATCTCACAGTTGCAGTAAGGCTATGAAGGGTAAGAAGTCTGAAACTCAAATGTATGCCATTACAATCTGACCTGTGCTCTTTACTGATATGAATCTAGTCCCCATGACAGGGCACAATAGTATGGTTAATGGAAACAAAATGTAAAGCGAACATCAGCACAGTCTGTGCAAATGTGTACAGTTGACAGATGTGCCCCCATATACCCACAGAAATGCAGTAACATGTATGTTTGCAGGGAAATAGCAGCATAGCACACATTGGCAGGGTTGTCCCAATACACATGAAAACATGTTGCATGTCCACAATATGCAGGGGTCAATGAACTATGTGTATGTGTGGTTTATACTGTCAGGATCTGGCCAGCACGTTCTCCTGGCTGTCGTCTTGTAGTGCCCTAGGTACAGTGCTGTCTTTGACAGGGCCATGTACAGATAACTGCAATGCCAACTATTATGCATGTCAGTGACACCTACTGCTCTGCCACTGACATACCTGGAAGTCACAGTGCTATATGGAATATACTACACATATAATGGACTTCTTGGAGGCTGCGTAGCCGAGGTGCTAAGGCTTTTGTGAATATAGTGGTTTTTGATACTGTTTTATGTTTGCTTTAAGATATAATGAACATGCCTGCATAGTAGAATGCACTCGGTACCCACACCCATAACTCCCAACCTCTGACAGCAAGACGTCTGGAAAAGGACAGAAATAAAAGTGGAACAAAGGCACAATGATAGACATGTGCTGTAAATATCGCCCTTACATACTGAGAAAGTTGGTAGAGTGAGTGGTTTGCAGTAGCGGGAATTGTCTGAAGGTTATGTAGTCTGAAACAGTAATGTCTGTCATTATTTTGTAAAATCACTCTTCAATTATATGTAACTAAATTGCCATAAAAACACAAGTTTACATAGACTGGATGAAACCCTTAGCCAAACACCTGGACAATCTGCCAAAAAATGCACAGGTGAGAGGTACAGCCACACCAAGATAAGACATCTCAGGTTAGAAAGATACTACACAAGCAGATCCCCAGCCAGTATATCACCAAGTTGCTGGACTGTTTACACAAAGCGTTATCACTCAACTGGCTGTAGCCACACCTCACAAGTGGCCTTGTTGAGCAAGAATGTACATAGCTGGTCTCATAATATTGATCAACACATCATACAACTAGTATTCCTCTAGTAAAGCACTGTGATGATCTGAGGATGTCTGCCACTAGGTAATGACAAAATACATTGCAGTGTCAGACTACAGATATGTCTGAAAATGTCTGCTAAACAAACCCAGTACCCCAAGGAAAGTTCTGTGTACTCCTGAGAGGTATGGCTGTAGCACACAAAACTCCAGACCGGAGTATACTTATCTCTGGAATGGAGTCCCATTCTAACTATAGAAGATCACACTGAGCATGCTCCTTCACTTAGAGAATCACAGGACAAGTTGGAACCCACATCAGACTATATGACTGTATTGTGTATATAGACAGCTATGTACACCGTAACTGTCCCTACACACACACATCAGGCAGGATTACCCTCAGCTAGCTGTAGGTGTCCTATATGTGATATATCTGCATCTGTTGCATGTGATACACAGACATATATATGGGCAACAGATAAAATATGTCAAGCATACACATACATAGATGTGAGGAAGTGAGAGACAGACAGTGATAGAGAGACAGACACGGGGGGGGCGCAGACAGAGTGAGTCACACTCATGGATACCCTGAATGGCATACAGTGATATCCTGCTGTGGACAGTGGGATACAGTTGTAAACAGTTGCATGTGCCAGCATAAAGGTGAGCCTCATTGTGTAATAGTACTGAGGTTGGGATTATAATATCACATCACCTGCCTCTGTATGTGTGTGTGTGTGTGTGTGTGTGTGTGTGTGTGTGTGTGTGTGTGTGTGTGTGTGTGTGTGTGTGTGTATGTGTGTCTGTAGGTCAGAGCACTAGGAGACTGTTCTCACTCAGTACACTTTATATTGCCCTACTTCACAAGATCTCCTGCTGTCATTCACCTTAAAAGTACCATTGGACACCTATCACCCCTATAAGCTCTGTAGCACATGCTATAACTATGTAACATTATAGTACATATAACTAGATAAGTAGAGGTTCTAATCTTAGTACTGGCAACTGTGTGTGTGAGAGTGAGGGAGTGTTTGTTTGTAGGTGAAACAGTTTTAGGCCATTACACCCACAACACTTTCCAGTGCCCCGCTTTATCAGTTCTGCTGATGTCATTCCCCTTATCAGCACTTTTGGCAAGTTGCTAGCCCCATAGTCTTTGTAGCATGTGCAATAACTGCATAATACTATAGTACAAATAACTAGACAGGCAGAAGTTCTACTCTCTGATCTGGCAAATGTGTGTGTTGGTGTGTATGTTTTTAGGAAGAAGTATTTTCATAAGTTTCCTACCCAGTGCCCTACTTTATCAGTCCTTCTGATGTCATTCACCTTATCAGCACCTTTGGCCAGTTCTCAGTCCAGTAAGTTCAGCAGTGTGTGTGATAACTGCAGAATACTATAGTACAAATAATGAGACAAGCAGGGGTTCTGTTCTCAGATCTGGCAAATATGTATGTGAGTGTGTATGTTTGAGGAAGAAGTATGTTGATACGTTTCCCACCCAGTGACCTAGTTTATCAGTCCTGCTGATGTCATTCACCTTAGAAGCAGTTTGGGACAAGATGAAATTAGATCAGCTCTGTGGCACATCTGACAGCCTAACACTGCCCTAGAAATTACTAGATAGGTAGGGGCTCTAATCTCAATACTGGCAACTGTGTATGTGTTTTGGTTGAGAATCATATGATGAGTGGGTTATACCATTTTGAGTTGTGTACCACCCTGTACACTTCCCATCACCCTACTTTACATGGCCTGCTGGTGCCATTCACCTTAGATGTACCTTGAGAGAAGGTCAAATCAAATAAGCTCTGTGGTGCATCTTAGAACTGCATAACACTGTAGTGGGAATAACTAGATATAAAAAAAAAAAAAAAAAAAAAAAAAAAAAAAAAACAATTTTTGTTCACTACATTGTCAGCTCTGTTGCAATTGTTTCTTACTTTTCTAAATTGAAATGCTTACCTTCTCTAGACTGTATCATCTAAAATGTTTACCACCAGTTGTTCTTCCTAAAAGTGTTTGCTCTAACTTTAATGTGAACAGTACTCTGTCTACCACATATTGTATATTATATTTGTAAAATTCTTGTAATTATTGTAATATGGATGTAAATCCTACTGTAACCTTATTTGGAGCTTTTCTCCCCAGGACTCCATTGAAAATGGGTTCATTTGGCCCAATGGACTATCCTGGTAAACCAACTGCAAATAAATAAATAAATAAAATAAATAGGGGTTCTAATCTCAATACTGGCAAGTATATGTGTGTGTATGTGTGTGTGTGTGTGTGTGTGTGTGTGTGTGTTTTGTGTGTGTGTGTGTGTGTGTGTGTGTGTGTGTGTGTGTTTGTATCCTGTGTGGGTTATGCCATTTTGATGTGTGTACCATCAATCCCTGTTTACCACCTCCCGATGGCATTACTTTATATAGTGTGTTAATGATGTCTGCCTCACATGCAGCATGTTAAAACATTGTACAGGCCATACCAGTCATCTGTGGAATAGCCAGATGTTCGCAACTTATATGTGGTCTGTGTCACCTAACAATGGCCGTGTATGTGATATTGTTGAAAAATAGGTCACAGTTAGTGTAGTGACACACATTCCAGCAGCATATATCATACCTGACTGAGACATCATGCTGATGCAATGTCTGTTACTGTATCACTTTCCCAGGCTTGTAGGAGCTATAGATGATTCCATTTGCTATTTCTGGTGGTTTATCTCACCATCCATGAAGGCATTCATAACATTACATATTGTAAGAGGTAGTGAGTTATGTCCCACACATATAATCTATGTGGGGCATGTCATGTGTATGTAGCACTATATACATTAAAGTGGATATGTAGGTTTACTAATCTATCTATTGCCAGCTGTGTTTGTGTTACTGTATGTGCATCCCCGTGTCAGTCTTTACTGTGTGTATGCAAAGGACATACCATTTTGTCTCCCTGTTCCATCCTGTGAACTCAGGATTATATACCACAAACCTGTCATACACAGTCCCATGCATGCCCTCACAAACTGTATCAGGGTTGAGTGTATGGGAAAGAAATGGCAGGGGCAACAGGTGCTGAAAGGTGAATCTGTTGCAGTTAATATAATGGTTAAGCTTCTGAGGGACCTACTGACAGTACTCCATTAACCTGTTGTGTATGTATGAGCCTGTGGTACTACACAACACTGAGGTGACATGTCTGAAGCCTACCTCTTTGTGACAAGGAGTATGTATGCAAAGTCAGCCTGCCTGACAACAGTGCCCCTCGCACACACTGCTGCATGCATACACACCTGGTAAATGTACATATAAAGCTGTACCGTGGCTATGAAATGGTCGGTGTATTTCCAATCCGCCATACTCTATGTTGGTAATGCCACAGCCTGCAGACACACAGATACCTGGAACACAAACAGAATACAGCATGTCAGACTATATTCATTCAGTGGTACTAACAGCAATAATACATCATGGTTAATACAGTACATACACCTTTGTGTGTACCCATAACAAATGCAAGCAGACAACACCTTACACAGTGTTACATAGCTATACTGTACTATATTCACCCTGAGCATCAGACCCATATTAGCATGTCCCTTCATCGATGGTATGGATGATAGGGATGTGGCACAAGTATCATCATATGCACATGGTGTGGTGTTGTTTTGCCAGAGGCCTAGGCTGGGCCATATGGTTGACATCATGTGTGTGTGTGTTTGGAGGGGTATCCTATAGATGGGCTGTGCAGAGGTGCTGTGTGTGTCTGGAGGTGACCTGCCTGTGATACAGCTGTGTGTGTGCATGTATGCACACAGTCATGCCTTGTGGCTACCCTATACATAAGTATGTTGGACAGCTGTGGACCATAGATGGCATTACCATTTCCAGCCATGGACATGGGAACTGGTCCTGCCAGGGTTCTTACTGGCACCATCAGGCCCAAGACTAGATGCAGTACTGCTTCCTGATGGTGACTGCTGTCTGCTGGATCCATGTCCCTGATGGGACCACCCAGGAACATGTGCACATTGCCTGCTCCATTGTGATGTGGACAGCAACCCCCCTTCAGTAGTGCTGTTGTCACTGTCACTATGGGAGTGTGAAAGTGCACGCCCTGTAGACTCTCAGCTGATGTTGGTGCTGACCTACGTCCACATGGCTGATGTCCATCTCCCACATGCTCTAGCACAGATATGCCATGATCGAGGATTGTCAAGGTCTCACCCCACTGTCTATTCATGACCTCAGTATTTTGATGTGTGGCCTCAACAAGGTCATGCATGTCACCACGTAAATCAGGAAAAGTTGCATCCAACACCCTGATTATTTGTCACTTGCAACAGCAGCTTGATGAGCAGCAGTCCTCCTGTGAGCACCCCTGTCCATCTGCCTGTGTGGGACCTCACCTGCACTCTGGTTATGGCCAGTGTCTACACTCACACCTGCCATAGTCACCACACAAGCCTGTTCCATTCCACTACCTGCCAACTGTCCATCATCTGTGGCTGCTGGGGATGGAGTATGTGTGAGCATTGTGACTGTGTGCGGAGACATTGTGGATGACTGTGGGATGCCAACTGATAGTACAGATTCAACCCCTGACAACCCCACCTGTGCCTGACTATGACCATCATCATTGTCAGAGTCTCCAGAGACAATGACATCAGATTCTGAGTGGGAGGGACCACGACCACCATGTCCACCTGTGAGGGGAAGACAACATATGTAAATTAATGCCTGCACTATAACGTTTGCTGCTACACACACACACACACACACACACACACACACACACACACACACACACACACACACACACACACACACACACACCCACGCACACAGACACAGACACATACAGGTGAATTGGCAGACAGGCATTACACAGACCTCACAATAGCCAACTGGTGACATTCACAACACAGTCAGACCACTGCATACACACCCTGGACAGGCCCTCGACATCATGCAGTGCAGCTCTTTCTACTACTTATGTACACCTCTGTGAAACATGATTAGTGTTAGTAGGTGATGGGCCTTCAAATAGCACACACTGCACCCATGTACACATAACTGCTGTTCACCTGTATAGCACAGTGGCATCTCCTACAGCACATACCTCTCAACTGTGCAGGGTGTCACTGAATGTCTGCATGTGTGGCTCATATTTCTGGTCTGTTCTTCATAAATTCTGTGTTTGACACATTACTGGGATGATCTTAGGACTGGTTTTCCTAATCAATGACATACTTTGAGTTTCACACTTCAAAACCTGCAGTACATGTATGTTACAACAGAACTGGCTACACTAACAAACCTTCTAACCTTAAAGTGGATATTATAAGTGTAGACACCCCTGTTAACATGCCAGGTTTGTCTGATATATGAGACCACAGACTTCATGTGATAACATTTTCCACCTTTAATGTGACCTATAACCTGTGCAATCCAATTGAAGAACAAACGCATTGGTTAGGGGTAACATAGAAGTGAAATACGTACAATAGGCTGATTGCATGACTGTGCACACCCTTAAACTAATACTTTGTTAAAGCACCTTTTGATTTCATAATAGCAGTCAGTCCACTTGGGAAGGTGTGTATCAGTATGGCACATCTCGACTTAGCAATATTTGTACACTCTCCCTTGCAGAAGCCCTCCAATTCTGTCAGATTGCGATGATATCTATTCTGCACAGCCCTCTTCAGTACACCCTACAGATTTTCTATTGGATGTAGGTGTGGACTGTGGCTGGACCATTCCAAAACATTGATTGTCTTTTGGTGAAGACATTATTTTTTGGATTTGAATGTATAGTTTGAGTCATTGCCATGTGGAAAGGTGTAATTCTTCTCCTTCTGCAGCCTTCTAGCAGGCACATGAAGATTTTGGGCCAAAAGGGACTGGTATTTGGAACTGTTCATAACCCCCTCCACCTTGGCTAAAGGCCCACTTCCAACTTATGAACAGCAAACCCAAAGCAGGACACTGCCATCATCATCATGCTTCACCATGGGGATGGTGTTCTTTTGGTGATGCACAGTGTTGTTATTGTACCAAACAAACAATTTGGTATTGTGGACAAAAAGTGCAACCTTGGTCTCAATACACCATAACACATTTCCCCACATTCTTTTGGGAGACCTGATATATATTTTTCTTGAGAACTTTGCCAGACCTGGATGTTGTTCTGTGTGAGAAAATGCTTCCATCTTCCTACCCTATCCCATAGGCCTCACATGTGGAGAATACAGGAGATTGTTGTCGCATGTAGTACACAACCAGTACTTGTCAGATATTCCTGTAACTCCTTTAGGTGCTGCTGTAGGTCTCCTAGCAGCCTCCCTGACCTGTTTGGGTCTTGTATTTTCCACACATTTAGAGGGATGTCCAGTTCTTTGCAATGTCACTGTTGCCCCATATTTTCACCCCCATTTGATGACTGTCTTCACTGTGTTCCATGGTATATGCAATGCTGTGAAAATGTGTTTGCACCCTTCTCTGGGCTAATACCTTTCATAATAAGATCCCTTTACTGCTTCATAAGCTGTATGTGAACTATGGCTGTTGCTGTACTAGGCAACTGAGTAAATGTTAGGATGTAATCCTGGTAGAACAGCTGACCATTATTTGCTGTTAATCAGAGTCTCTGTAATTGATGGAAGGTGTGTAACCAAGAAGACGGAATGCTGTAATTATATCAAAAGCTGCTTCGACACAGTATTAGCTTCAGCCTGTTCATACATATGCATCTATCGTCTTGTATGTTTCTCATGTGTTATAATTGTTTCCCTAACAGATTTGTTTGTTTTATTATTGAATTGTACAGGTTATAGGTCACATGAAAGGTTGGAAGGGTTCAGAAATGTTTTATTGTGCTCTCATTTTTGTATATCACAAATACCTGGCATTCTAGCAGGTGTGTGTACACCATTTATATGCATTGTATAACATTAATTTATAAAATATGTCCCTAGTTTTGGGCCTTTGTCCCCCTATTTTGTCAGTCTTTGTCCAGATTTCTTGCAATGACAGGTTGTGAGGTATGCTACAGATATGTGACTTCTCCTGCAAATAGGCCCCTGTGATGACCACTGTGATGCAATGCAGTTAACTCCACCACAAGTGAACATGCAGATATCACAATATGGCTGAGAGTAACAATTGTGTTCATGGTCAAATGCATCACCTTAACATACCTGGGGTACTGGTGAGTCACAACAGGAAAATTCCTTACTCACTGGCTTCAGGCTGCTGTCCCACATCCAGATCAGAGGGACCTATGTATTTGTGGGGGAGAGGTATTGTCAGCAGACTCACATTTGGCATTTGTACAAGATGAATGCTACTTTTCTGCACATGTATGGCACAAGCTCTGATAGTACACAATTTGCTGTCCTTCACCATAGATGTGCACTTGTGTGCATTACTAAACCCCACCCACAAATGCAGTTTGAACAGACATATGCATCTAGATACTCTATAGAAGACAGTATAACTGCTACATGATTAAATTGATCTGTACAGTGGCCTTACTTGGATGCTCCTCGCCTGTTTCCTGAGTGCCACCCACCTCCATGACTTGTGTTTCTTGTGTTGGCTGTTGTGTGGAGGCTGCCCCAAGGGTGACAAGGAGCTCCTATGTTGCTGTATGTGGGGCCTGTGTGGCTGGACCCCCACCTGTAGCATTACGGTTCATGGCCATGGCAGCAGCCCTTTGCCCGATACGACGTATCAGGTCAGTTGCCCAATGCCTGACCTGATTATATGTGCGGCCATGGTGGCTCAAGATGTTAACTCTGTGGACAAGGTCATCCCACAGGCAGTCTGCTCCCACATATTTTATTGATTACAGCTGAACATCACCCCATGATGCTGGATTATGGCATCAGTGATGGCTGCATTTTTGGCTGCAGTATATGCTGGCTGCTGCTGCATGTCACCTGAAAAACATAAACAGGGAAACACATCACAGGACCTCAGACATTGCTCAAAGTTACTTACAGAGCCAGCACATTAATATTGCCTATCATTAGTCACCACTTACAACCACATCATTCCCCTGTCATCTATCAGCACAGTATGAACCTACATTGCACTCCTGGTCCTGATGTGTCATGTTCCCCCCAATGAGGGCCAGTACATTGTATAGAGCACCATTCACCATTCATGTTGGTGTAGGGGGATGACAGTAGCCATCTTCCTTGCAGATGGGATGTCAATGGTGCTCAGGCTTTGCTTGCATACAGTGTGTAATGGAACTAGAAGCATATGCCTGAGTTCATGTAGGATGCAGACAGGAATGTTATCATGTCCCATGGAAACTTGCTTTTGTTGACTTTGATTAGGCAGTATGCACCTACTCCCTGATGATGAGGTGAGGGGTGCGGGTGCTGTGCATATCCACCTATACTGATGTTGAGCCAGAGGGGTGATGTTTGTCCTAAACCTGTCTGCAATAGGTTGGCTATAGCTATGGTGTGTTTATGTGGTGTGATTGACCACCATTACAGGGTGGGTTGTTGCCTCTGAGATTGCAGACATAAGTGAAGATGGCCTTGTGATTGCCCTTGGTAGATGTGTCCAATTTGTACTCATAGTTAGCCTTACAGTAATCCACCTGTAACTTTATATGCTTGTTCAGACAAAGGTTGACTTGCTGCCAAGTTCGTGCCTGCTCATGCTGTGCCCTGTAGAGCCAATATAGCTACCGATTATATGGCTTGTGTATTGTTGCTGTCCAGCAAAGGGGATTATTCTACCATGGTGGAGGCAGGTTTTACAAGTAAGATATTTCTGAGTCCATACAGCTCTGTAGGTGATCATATAGCTGTTTATAGTAGGAATGGACACAAGGTCATAACACAGTTGGACACCTCCAATTTCAACTTGATAATCATACTTATTCTAGTACCCATGTCTGTGTCCATGCAATGCAACAACCAGTAGCTGTAGAAATCTAACTCTATTGGATGCACAGAAACTAAGATTACACACGTGTACAACATGTGTAGCTTATTTACCTGACGTTTTGCATCCCATGTCTGTTGTTATGAGCCAGCCAGGTACACCTACTCATACATACCTGTGTACAAGTAACACCTGATATACATTTCTGTTTTATGTCAGAATAGCACACTGTATTTACACTCTTGCTGCTCAGTCATTCCTCTCAACATATTAGAGCAGAACATCTGGAGGACACCACACACACATGGGGGTTGATGAACTAGAATTAGTGACACTTTCTTAATATTGCTGTAACACACTTAAGTCATCTGATAGCACAATAGCCTTTGCATTCAGAGACATACCCTGGAGGATGTCTGACATTCATATGGCTGGAAGAGAGCAGAAAGGCTAGGAGTGTGGTAGTGAGGCTAGAAACTTTTAATGTTGGCAGTATGATTGGTACAGAGACAGAGTTAGCTTATATAATGGACAGAAGGAAGGTTGATATATTGTGTGTGCAAGAGACCTGATGGAAGAGGGGGTAAGGCTAGGTGAATCAGAGGCGGGTCCAAATTATTCTAGCATGGTGTGCATGGAAGGAGAAATGGCATAGGGGTTATCCTGAAGGAACAGTATGCCAAGAGTGTTTTTGAAGGTGAAAAGAGTGTCAGATAGAGTGATGTTTATGAAGCTGGAACTTGATGGTGTAATGATGAATGTCGTTAGTACATATTCTCCGCATGTTGGGTGTGCGATGGGTGAGAAAGAAAAATCTTGGAGTGAGTTGGATGAAGTGGTGATGACTGTAACCAAGGGTGAGAGAGTGGTGATTGTTGCAGATTTCAATGGGGATGTTCGTGAAGGGAACAGAGGGGATGAGGAAGTGATGGGTAGGTATGGTGTTAAGCAAAGGAATGCAGAAGGCGAGATGGTAGTGGATTTTGCAAAATGGATGGACATGGCTGTGGTGAATACATATTTTAACAAAAAGGAGGAGCATAGGGTGAAATACAAGAGTGGAGGAAGATGCAATAGGTAGATTATATCCTATGCAGGAGGGCCAGTTGAAGAAGATTAGAGACTGTAAAGTGGTGACAGGGGAATGTGTAGTTAGGCAGCATAGAATGTTGGTCTGTGGGATGACATTGGTGATCAAGAAGAGGAGGAGGAGTGTGAGGGCAGCACCAAGGATCAAATGGTAGAAACTGAAGAAGGGTGACTGTGAGGTTGAGTTCAGGGAAGAGTTAAGACAGGCACTGGTTGGCAGTGAGGAGTTACCGAATATCTGGGTAACTACAGCAGAGCTGGTAAGGGAGATGGCTAGAAAGGTGCTTGGTGTGACACCTGGACAGAGGAAGGAGGACAAGGAGACCTGGTGGTGGAATGAGGAAGTACAGGAGAGTATACAGAGAAAGAGGTTGGTGAAGAAGAAGTGGGATTGTCAGAGAGATGAAGAAAGTAGACAGGAGTATAAGGAGAAGAGTTGCATGGCAAAGAGAGAGGTGGCGAAGGCAAAGGATGAGGCATATTAAGAGTTGTATGAAAGGTTGGACACTAAGGCTGGAGAACTGGACCTGTGGCAATTGGCTAGACAGAGGGATCAAGCTAGGAAAGATGTGTAGCAGATAAGGGTGATAAAGGATAATGAGGGAAACATACTCACAAGTGAAGAGAGTGTGTTGAGAAGATGGAAAGAGTACTTTGAGGTGCTGATGAATGAAGAGAATGAGAAATAGAGAGAGAAGGTTGGATAATGTGGGTAGATATAGTGAATCAGGAAGTGCAACGGATTATCATGCTGGAAGTAAGGATAGCTATGAAGAGGATAAAGAATGAAAAGGCTGTGGCCCAGATCACATACCTGTAGATGCATGGAGGTATTTAGGAGAAATGGCAGTGGAATTGTTAACCAGATTTTTTAATGAAATTTTGGAAAGTGAGAGGATGGATGAGGAGTGGAAAAAAGTGTTTGGGTACGGATTTTAAGAATAAGGGTGATGTGCAGAGCTGTAGTAACTACAAAGGGATAACACTGATCAGTCACAGCATGAAGTAAAGGGAAAGAATAGTGGAAGCTAAGTTAAGAAGGGAGGTGATGATTAGTGATCAGCAGTATGGTTTCATGCTAGGAAAGAGCACTACAGATGCAATGTTTGCTCTGAGAGTGTTGTTGGAGAAGTACAGAGAAGGTCAGAAGGAGTTGCATTGTGTCTTTGTTGACTTAGAGAAAACATTTGACAGGGTGCCTAGAGAGGAGTTGTGGTATTGTATGAGGAAGTCAGGAGTGTCAAAGAAGTATGTAAGAGTGGTACAGGATATGTACGAGGGAAGTGGGACAGCAGTGAGGTCTGTGGTGGGAGTGATGGATGCGTTTAAGATAGAGGTGGGATTACATCAAGGATCAGCTCTGAGCCCTTTCTTATTTGCAGTTGTGATGGACAGGTTGACAGACAAGATCAGGCAGGAGTCCCAGTTGACTATGATGTTTGCAGATGACATTGTGATCTGTAGTGAGAGTAGGGAACAAGTTGTGGAGACCCTGGAGAGGTAGAGATATGCTCTAGAGAGGAGAGGAATGAAGTTTAGTAGGACTAAGACAGAGTGTATGTGTGTGAATGAGAGGGAGGATAGAGGAATGGTGAGGATGCAGGGAGTAGAGTTTGCAAAGGTGGATGAGTTTAAATACTTGGGATCAACAGTAAAGAGTATGGATGAGTGTGGAGGAGAGGTGATGAAGAGAGTACAGGCAGGATGAAGAAGGTGTAGAAGAGTGTCAGGAGTGATTTGTGACAGACGAGTACCATTAAGGGTGAAAGGGAAGGTCTACAAGAGGGTAGTGAGACCAGTTATGTTATATAGGTTGGAGACAGTGGCACTGACAAAAAGGCAGGAGTCAAAGCTGGACATGGCAGTGTTAAAGATGTTAAGATTTGCAATGGGTGTGATGAGGGTAGACAGGATTAAAAGTATGTATGTTAGAGGGTCAGCCCAGGTTGGACGGTTTGGAGACAAAGGCAGAGAGGTAAGATTACGCTGATTTGGACATGTGCTGAGGAGGATGCTGAGTATATTGGGAAAAGGATGGTAAGGATGAAGCTGCCAGTTAAGAGGAAAAGAGGAAGGCCTAAGGTAAGGTTTCTCGATATGGTGATAGAGGACATGCAGATGGTTGGTGTGACAAAGCAAGATGCAGAGAACAGGAAGAACTGGAAACAGATGCTCCGCTGTGGCAACCCCTAACGGGAACAGCCAAAAGAAAAAGGAGTTGTTGTAATGTCAGTCTTCACATATTTGCCATTGATTTGCCAGACATAACACAACTCTATGATTAAATGACTTCAAATATGAGGCACACATATGATCAGTATGCCTAACACTGGACAGTTGAATGGTATGACCTCAGTATATATCACATGCAGTTCAACACACACGTCTGCAAAAGTAGTTTACTATGCAAATACCCTGTATAGGTCTCTCACATTTCTGAGACAAACATATCATAGTTGTATCCACAAGTAACATATGGATATCTGTGACATTGCAGTAGCTGGCCTAGCAGTGTCACAGACAGTATTGTTCAAAACGCACTCCAGTAGTAGTCATATGTGGGCCATCCTTTCCAGGGGTGACTCAGGGGCCTGAGGTGTGATCTATGTCACTGCAGACAGACCCAGATGCTATGGAAATAGGTTGTGATCAGCAATATATCAGTACAGCAAGTTTTGTTAAGATGTATTTGTTGAACATCCTCTTTCATGTTGTTACATACCCCCTACTGCATTCCATTACATGCTTACTTGTTTGACATACCTTTTTTTTCCAAGTATAGTTGGTTTGATTCTTATGTCTGTCGGTTTGTTTGTTGGTTTGTTTGTTTATTTGTTTGTATGTATGTCTTTCTCTCTGCAAGATTTAGGGTATATATCTGTTTTGCATAGGAAGCAGTTTGCCTTTTGTACGTATGAGCAGCTGATGGCCTGTGCACCAACTAGTGTCCTCCACTTGATAATTGCATGCAGAACAGCCGTGTTGTCATTCCTATAGCCAATGACATGGCAACACATTCCTATAATTAACTACTTCATATGGGCATTACCCCTTTTCCTTGCTTGTGAGGAGGACTTAATTTAGGTGTGTGAACAATAGCATCACAGAGAGTAGTTGGAAATACCTCTTACAATGAAAACTGGAGATAGCCCCAAAAAAAAAATGGGAGAGAATGTTCCAGACATAGGGACAGAATGTAAGTATTGCTGTTATATAGTTGGATTAATACTAGTTTAACAGGATTTGTGATGACATGCATATTCTGCATGACTTTAAGTCTGACAGTGTTATGTGGCCTAATGGTTAAGGTATTTGCCTTATAAACACAAGGTGCGTAGTTTGAGTCTCACAAGGGATAATTGGCTAGGCTTAAAATGGCTATCAAGGGCAGTTAGCTTAGTACTAATTTAAGGGTGGTAGGTTGGCATAACGGTTAAGGTGTTTACCTTGCAGACACAAGGTGCAGGGTTTGATTCTCACATGGAATAGTTGGCTAGGCTTAAAATGGCCCACAAAGGCAATTAGCCTAGTAATAATCTATGAACCTATGTAGGGCTATTCACAGAATGGCCAGAGTTAGGACTCATGTTTGGTGTGTTCCTCAGTCTTTTTTTTCTTTGGAAAATCAGTAGCATACTCTGGGGACTGCATTCAGTAAATGGTAACATCCATTTGTGTTTCTGACTTCATGTCCCTCAGAAAAGATATGTCACAACAAACCCTGTTACACCAGCACCTTCCTCAGTTTATAACAGCAATATTTCAAATATGCCCCATTTTTTGGGCCTCTGTCCCCCAAGTATGTCATGCTTTGTCCAGATGTCATGCAGTAAGAGGTTGATACATATGGTATATTATTATTATTTAGTGCCTCAATTACTGATATCATCCCAGAGATTATCAGAATGCCAGTCATTCTATGTGGAAGAGGCCTTATATATGAGGACAAAGCCTGGACATTCTGTGGGACTCTGTACAGTTGAAAGGTCTGTGTATTTCTGGCGATTGTTGACAGACTGTCAAGATCATGTATCAGTGTAGTGTGTAAATGTTATTTGGCCTGTGTAGGGAGGGGAATAGATGTAAGTGTTATGACTCCTTTTCTATCTGACTGTGCATGCTGCTCCAGTTTCTGGTGGTCTTTTGACTGTATATGTTTGTAGGGGCAGACTGAGACATGTCCCATACCACAGTCAGGACTCATACTACACTGTGAATGGGGCCAGTTTATGTAGGGGTAGTGTGTGAGTGGCAAACATGATGTTTTTGTTCACATAGTACTTATATTCTACTGTTCATTAGGTTTACCAGTATGCCACTGTGACTGTGGTTGAATTGGTTGTGGGTATGCACTTTCACACTGGTATCAGTTTTTCAGTGCTGTTACATCCCTGTAGTGCCTGATATATTTGCAAATGCATTTGTAATTCTCCTTAGCGGATTTGGGTTAGTGTTGTGTCAGTCTGACTGTAGTTTGGACGGTGGTTGATGAAATGCTTAGCAGCTCAGTGTAGTTACCCTAATGTAATGTTATATCCAGCTATTTGCAGGATGTACTGTTGTCTGACCCCCATAAGTGTTGTGTATTTCTGACACATCAGTGGGATGATGTGAGGATTTAAGTCACTAACTAGTGAGAAGTAATTGAGTGTTGGACTTATGCTATTTCAGTCAATATATGTTAGAACAGACAGGAGGGTGTTACTGCAGCAACTGTGGCAGATTATCTACTCCAGTATTTCAGATATGTTTCTATTTTCATAGCTTTCTCCACCCACTTTGTCAGGCTTGGTCCAGAATCATTGCACTAAGGGGTTTTGAGCATACCTCTCAACTGTCTGGATTGTTTCAGAATGCCCAGGTTTATTGCTGATATTTCTGGTCTGTTCCACAGATTCATTATTTTTATTTCTCTGGTAAATCACTGTGATGATCGGAGGATTTCTGTCAGTAAATGATGACATACATTTCAGTTTCAGACCTCACATCCTTCATAACATGTATGCTGAAACAAACCCTGTTACTCTAGCAACTTTCTACATTTATAAGAGCAATATTTAAAATAGGTCCTTAATTTTGGCCCATTGTCCCCCCCCCACTTTGATAGCCTTTGGCCAGATTTCTTGCACTAAGAGGTTGAGAGGTATGGTTCTGAGGTATAACTCCATTACATTTTATGAGCATATCTCTCTATAAATAAAAAAAAAAATATATATATATATATATATGTGTGTGTGTGTGTGTGTGTGTGTGTGTGTGTGTGTGTGTGTGTGTGTGTGTGTGTGTGTGTGTGCGTGCGTGAGTGCGTGTGTATGCATATATTTATATATATATATATATATATATATATATATATAGTTTTATATATATATATATAGTTTTATATATATATATATATATATATATATATATATATATATATATATATATGCATATATGTATATGTATATATTTTGTATGTATATATTTTATAGGTATATCTCTATATATATTATGTATATATTTTTCCATATATATGCATCTCCATTCATATATACATGTCTATATGTGTATATATACAAAACCTGACTGATTCTACAGAATCTTTTCTCTACTGTTGAATGACTCTACTGCATGATCTGTTTGAAAAAGCATCAGAAATCCTTCCACCTTAAATGGTGTAGTGGTAGATTGCTCTGACTGTGGTGTACAGTACCCTGGGTTTGAGACTTGGCAGGGCTGCTTATTTTGTTGCTAGGCAGAACAGTGACTGATGGAGACAGAGTGATTAAAGCAATTTTAAGTGGCTGTAAACAGGATTTTTTGTGGGTTTGCATGACACTATGCGATGCCAACACATAGTTAACTGTAGAGCTGCTTAATCTGTGTTGGATTCACTTAGCATCACGCAAACTCGCTTACTTCTGCTTACTGACACTTACAGCCATGCTAATTCCTTTAAAAGAAAAGAAAATGAGGTGATAGAAAAGTAGTGAAAAAGGGGCATGCAGAGAGAAAAACAATATGAAAGATAGCTGGGGATGTGCAGGACAGGTGTAGAGAAGGTCCATAATTGTCCTTTTCTTATACAGCAACAGCTGTGAATTTGCACATAATTTGGAGGTGAAATTGGACAATCAAACCCCAAAGAGAAGGTTGAGGGAAACATAAATGTGTTGTCAAGTCAGTTTGAGCAAATTACATGTGTCCTGTGGACATGTGTGCTAAATGGACAGCTATGTATGGGGTGATATATTTTTTGGGACAGATGCCCTTTTCTTGTTTTAAGGTGAGAGTGGGATGTTGGGAAAGGATTATAGGTATGTCTGGGGAGGTAGGTTCGGTAGGGAGACAGAGAAGACAGACAAGACAACAAACTGGGTGGTATATGACACATGAGGGGGGTAAACACATTTGACGGCGAGAGTAATTGGGAATCCGAAGCCCATTGGCCCCCATATGGTTACAGTGAGACTGTGATCCCCACCCATGGGCAGTCACCACTGCACCTTCACAGCCCAAAGGTAGCTGTGCTGGGAGCTAGACAGGAGGGGCGGCCTGCCCCTAGAGGTGCACCAGGTGGCCCTCAATCTGGTGCAGCTGCTCTCCGAAGTCAGATCAAAGGGTGCTGTGCACCAAGCCCTGGACCTGACTGCTGGCAACATACTCCTTTCTGAGCCCACTCTCAGGGAGGGACTGGCCATGTTCCCTAAGCAGGTTCCACCCAAAGGTGGTGCAGGACCAGCGGATGAGGGAGATCTGGGTTGTGTCCCTGACATGCTGGGGTCTGGTGCCATGGCCATATGAGGTGGGACAGGTGGATCCGCTGGGATCTGCCTTCCCAAACGTGCTATGGTGTTGAGGTTTTACAAAATATGTTGGTTAGTCATGAACAACACATTTCAAGATTAGTTATAACAGCATGCGTGTGTGCTCCAATTAACCCCATACAACAGACTTGAAACAGTTGCATAGCAAACAGAACACATGCATAAATGGAACAACAGTATGCATTGTAACAGCATGCTGGTAACAGTGATGGCAACAAGCCACCAACAATGGTATTTGAACAAGGTATGTTAATATGTAAGCAGTCAAACATATTAACAATAATATAACACAAGTCCCAACATTAGGGTTGGAGCACAACATACTCATAATATATGAGTAATAATTACTGATGCAGACGAGGGGTGGGATTAGAGACAAAAAGTCCATTAACAACTGTTTATGCTTCTATTTTCCACAACAGTACTGCTCAATACTCTATGGGTCTGCCCTCACTTTACATCTACCTGTGGCACATAGCTTCTGTAGTACAAACATACCTATTAAACTGCCAGCCTGGAATGGTATGAGGCAAACTGTGACAACTCTGGGTACATGACTAGAGGGGACTCGTACATGTCAGGGTTACATATCTGGCACAGGAGGGGTACCCTGAACTGTTGTTATGTGAGTGTGCTACTGGCATACATCAACTGGTTTCCTATCTGTGTCCAGGATTATTTTCAGTAGTGACCACTAGCCATGACAGCATGACACTTGAGGGACATGTATCAGGAACATACCTCACTACCTCTTAGAGCATGACATCTGGACATAGGCCCATAAATATGGACACAGTTTAGATATCGCTCTTGCAAACTTAGGAAGTTGGTAAAATAACAGGTTGTCATTGCTCTTCTTAAGGATATGACATCTGACACTTTTATGTCTATCATTATTTTCTAACTTCAGTCTGTAATGATTTGCCACTGATTTGCCATGACACCACTACTTTATGTAAAACGGACCAAAAATCTGAGCCAAATGTCTGGACATTCAGTGAACATCTGTATAGTTGAGAGGTATGATTCGGGAAGAGTGCATCCTGTATGTACCTACCCTGCTTTCATATGCAGGCATGTGGTGGGACATTAGAACAGTTATACACAGTTTATTAGTATACCCTACATGCAGTTACTGGCAACATTTCCTTAACTATAAAACCTGTGGGGAAAATATCTGTTAACACTACCTGACTGTTTTTACATTTATTCCTGATTCCTTGTGTGTAGATTTACACACATATTAGTACCACTCCCTGTATTTGAAACATGTCTGGGTGTGCAAAATTCACAACTAAGCTGTATCTCATCACAATGAGCTACTTTTGAACTGCTGTTTCTTGCTTCACTGGTTTCTGCCTAATAATCTCTTGGTTAGAAAGTCTGAACTTGTAATCCTGTGATGCATGCATGACAGATAGTTATTGTACTGTACATTACTCCTTTGGATAAATACAGTCTGGAAATTAAAGGTTAACACAAGGCAATGCTGCATGAAACACACTTTGATACTTTATATATTACTATTCAGAGTTCAAAGCTTAGTGCAGTATATATTTCACATTTAATTTATATCTCGTTTTATAGCTACACCATCTACAGTTTCTTAACAGCTTGTTCACAGACGAACCTCAGTTAATGTATGCTGCCACAGCCATATTTGCTGTGAAGAACCTGTATACATTCTATATATGTCTACAACAACATGCCAGAATAAACACAACAGTTTTTTTTTGTAAGGGTCTTTATTGTACATCAACATTAGTCAGTCAAACTTTTTTATTTATTCAGTTCACACAGTAACAGTATACCTACTACCAGTAAACAATGTACTCCTCCTTAGCTATTTGAACAATATACTTCAAAATTGATGTGTACTCACCAGCCTGTTGGCACAGCCTCAGCAGTCTGTCACCATGGGCTTTGATGTTCATAGCTCTCTCTGCTACAATTGTAGTGGACAAAAACACACATTATGTATATCTGTTGATCATATTCTCAGGCTAGTATTTACCACAAACTACTTGACAGTGGTACTTACACATTACTAGAGCATTCTGGTCCTGTCCATCTTGGATCCACTGATCCAAGAGTGCCCCTTTCCTATGCTTTGGGTCATCATAGTGGTCCTGTACCTACTCAGCAGTCCGGAGGATGCCAGTAGCACTGGTGAGGTCATGTGTGAGATGGTCTCAGGCCTCCACTTTGTATTGGAAGCCCTGGTAATGGCCCTGCAGTAGTCTCTCTTCATGTCTCTCTTCTTATTCTGCCTAATAATCTCTTGGTTAGAAAGTCTGAACTTGTAATCCTGTGATGCATGCATGACAGATAGTTATTGTACTGTACATTACTCCTTTGGATAAATACAGTCTGGAAATTAAAGGTTAACACAAGGCAATGCTGCATGAAACACACTTTGATACTTTACATATTACTATTCAGAGTTCAAAGCTTAGTGCAGTATATATTTCACATTTAATTTATATCTCGTTTTATAGCTACACCATCTACAGTTTCTTAACAGCTTGTTCACAGACGAACCTCAGTTAATGTATGCTGCCACAGCCATATTTGCTGTGAAGAACCTGTATACATTCTATATATGTCTACAACAACATGCCAGAATAAACACAACAGTTTTTTTGTAAGGGTCTTTATTGTAAATCAACATTAGTCAGTCAAACTTTTTTATTTATTCAGTTCACACAGTAACAGTATACCTACTACCAGTAAGCAATGTACTCCTCCTTAGCTATTTGAACAATATACTTCAAAATTGATGTGTACTCACCAGCCTGTTGGCACAGCCTCAGCAGTCTGTCACAATGGGCTTCAATGTTCATAGCTCTCTCTGCTACAATTGTAGTGGACAAAAACACACATTATGTATATCTGTTGATCATATTCTCAGGCTAGTATTTACCACAAACTACTTGACAGTGGTACTTACACATTACTAGAGCATTCTGGTCCTGTCCATCTTGGATCCACTGATCCAAGAGTGCCCCTTTCCTATGCTTTGGGTCATCATAGTGGTTATGTACCTACTCAGCAGTCCGGAGGATGCCAGTAGCACTGGTGAGGTCATGTGCGAGATGGTCTCAGGCCTCCACTTTGTATTGGAAGCCCTGGTAATGGCCCTGCAGTAGTCACTCTTCATTTTTTTTTACTAGGAGTCCAGGCATGACTCTGGACTCCTGCATGCTCCAGCATTGCCTCTGAAAGTGCACTCCCTGTCCTACACCAGCCATTGTATCCACACAGATGAACTATAACAGATTATGCCTGTATTTCCGCCTGTGCCATTTAAATAGTGCAATATTCCCGACCTTTGCTGTCATTGGACAATTTTTAAAAGGTTAAGCTCCACTAAGCAGTGTGCAAATATGCTTAGCTGAGCTGCCTGCTGCTTAGCCTTCATGTCTTAACAGTGGTTACACTTGCTAAGCATAGCTGAGAATTGCTAACCATTGCTCACTTTTAATTTATTAAATATATCAGAATACTGACTTTATTTATTAAGTGTATATTATCTGACATCCTTCTATGTGCTTTCCTTACATTGGCAAGGGGTGTGACAATGCTGTATGGGATAAGTGTGTATACATGGGGAGTTTCACATGTTATATACACTCACACTTACATTTTATAGCAGCTACACTAACTTGGTTGACAAAAACTAGTTACTACATAATTTAAGTTAAAAAAAAGTATTTTAACACTGCTTTCCCATATAAAAATAACTTGCCTGTCTTGATACTTGCACCATGCATGCCTGCATGTAAAGCCGGGCCTCTAACCACTATACTATCTCAGCTTGGGAATTTCAGCTGTATATTTGTATTTATCTCCTATGGGATGTTTAAGCTGTGGTAAGCAGAGGGCCATAATGCACACACCCACTTAGCTATGCTTAAACATTCCTTAGCCTAGAAAAAAAATATAATATTATTAATATATTATTATGTTATATAGTGAGTATTGTGGTGTTCTGACAAGTTATTGAGGACTGCAGTCAGGAAAAAATGGCATACAGTTGGCTTTCAGGCTTCTATCCTTCACATATTCATGCTAATATATATCCTGTTTTCTATCCACTTTTCCAAGTGTGTGAGGGCAATATTTAAGTGGTGTCACATTGTTAGTATTTTGTCTCCCCATTATTTGTGCCTTTGTCCACATGGACTGCTGTCAGGGAATATTGGCATACATTTGTTTTCAGACTTCTATCCTTTGGAAATTCATGCTAATGCATGGCCTGTTTTCTATTAACTTTCTAAGTTTGTGAGGGCAATATGTAAGATGTGTCCCTTTTCAGGGCTTTATCTCCCATTATTTGTGCCTTTGTACACATTTCCTGCTTTAGCAGCTTGTAAGCTGGCATATGGCACTTTTACAATGCAGGGGGTGTGTCACAGAACCTGTCACACACCTCCTGCATTGCTTTCCTGCTGCTGTATGTATTTCAGTGCCTGCTGACACTGAAATGATCATTTATTTCATTTCAGTGTCCATGGACACTGAAATACTGGGATAATATTAGAGAAATGCTCTAATATTATGCTAGATCATGATTAGAAAGTGCTGTACGGCACTTTCTGTGTGCAGGGGGCATGTTCAATGTCTGTGCATTACTTGAACATGACCCCTGCACTCATTCATGGTTCATGTCCATGTAGCTTAAACAGCAGTGCACCTTCATGAATATACAGGGTGCGCTGCTGTTGCAAAATGAACATGAACCACTCCATGCAGGAATAGCTTTATTCCTGCATGGAGTTTATTAAATCCCGTGTGGTGTCTTTTCATTTGGAAACTCCAGGTAATCCAAAGTAAGTGAATAAGTAAGTACAAAAAGTAACTGATTAACTAATCATCTAAAGGCATTAATGTGCCATTCAGTTCCAAGAAAATAGATTGCTACCCAGAATCTTAGCTCTCCTCTTGACTGCATCCATGGAAATCTTATAGTGATGTGCGGCCACTCATTATTTCACCTTTGCTTATCTGATATATAGCAGTCTGCATCATGTACTATATGGACTTCTTTCCTACCCCTGGTTTGGTGACAGGAGTCAAAGACTTTCTGGAATACACCAAAGGAAGAACCCCATTAAATAAATAACACTTGAGGCTAGTTGTCTTTCTCTAGGTCCTTAAAGTAATTTGTTGATCATAGGATCATAGGAAGTTACTAGGCTATTGGCCCTGAGGCCCTTACAAGCCAGGCCAAGAATTTAGCCCCTGTTCCAACAAGTCAGCACTCTATGCCACTGTCCAGCAAGGACACAGGTGGAATCCCAAGGGTGTATTTTCTGTTCCCCATCCAGTTATCCAGGTTGCACTTAAAAAGGGTTAATGCTTTACGTGGAGAGGGAATCTATTCCACAAAAGGAGGAGTCTCTGAGACACAAATCTGTCCTGCTAACAAGTCCTATTGATGTTACAGACCAGGTTGAGGTACCACACGTGGGTTACTCGAGTGCAGCTTGACTTGTAGATATGCAGTAGTCCCATCAGGCAGGGTCTGAGATTGCTTTGTATGCCAGACAGAGGTCACCTCTGAGGAGTCTGTAGGAGACTGAGGGACAGGGCTTTTAACCTACCTGTGTAGGGTAGATATTTGAGGCCCTGGATTCTCCGGGTGAGGAACCTCTGTGGTTTCTCCAGCTGCTGAATGTGCTTTGGGAGGTACATGCCGAAAGAGGCACTGTACTCAGTAATGGGTCTTATAATAATGGGTTGAGATCATTTTTACTACATACTGATCAGCATACCAACTTATTTTCTTTTCAGTTAATTGTTTTCCTTTAAATTTCCACACATAACTTAAAGTTGTCAAGATGTGCTCTGTTAACTTTTGTGTAGGTTTTATAATTCTCAGCAATCATTTTTATCAGCAGCATGTAGTGATTTGCCCTTAATCAAGATGAATAGTAGCCCAAGCACATTGCACTTCATTTCACTTGTAATACTGAGGTAACAATATGATATTAACATTGTCAGTTTCGGTTTAAGGTTTACCCCTCTTGCTCTTGGGTATAGAATAGGCATCTGCTAGTGATCTTGCTGCCACCTATATTATTCCTGTTACCATTTTTTTATTTCTGTTTTTCCTCAGTGGTAGTATTATTCTCCGGACTTTCTTTTACCTTCTTTTTCTAATCTTTCTCTTTCTTCTCCTCCCTTTCTAGTTTTACTTCCTATGCAGTGTGTCTCTTGATCTTTCTGATTATTTCCACTATCTCAATAATCTGCATATTTTTCTCACTGCTAATGCACATCTTTATATCCTCTAACTCTGCTCCCCCATAATATGACCTAAACCTGAAATCTGACTGTTAGCTTGGTAGAAATATACTACTTTCCTATGCATGTCACTACTGTTCTATTCCTAGAAGAAGGTATTCAACTTTAACAATGCATCATGAACTCTGTAATGGTCAGAGCTGCATGTGGAACATTTTTTCTTTTACATCCTGCATTTATCTGTACAACAATCCTCTTTTAGAAATCCTGGAAATGTTTGCATGCATACATAACTGCTCTGTGTTGAAATTTAGTAACTTTGGACAGCAAAGGTGTGCAAACTCTTTGACAAGCACTATTCCATTGACAAGATAGATCTGGCTTATTGATTTCTCTGCACGAAAATTCTATATTAGGTCATCTACTTGTCAAGAACCTATGATGATTTCTAGACACAGACTTAAAAGAAGAAGCAACAGCTATCCTTATCATCATTGTTGACTTCATAATGGCTACTTCCTGACTATTATTACCAACTTCCCCCTACAAGAAAAAATGGTTAACATGTCACCAGGAATTGCATTAAGCTATGGATATGATGCTGAGAACTATCAGGTGTCACATAATGACTAATCTTTTGGTCACACATCACCAAGCCCACTCCCTGGCTATGGTTCCTGTTCCAGCAGTAAGGTATTCATTGCACCCAAGAAAAAAGTCATTGAGTTCTTCCATCCCTTCAGAAGACAGCTTAAATATTTACTTTGTGCTTCCACTGCAATAAAAAACAATTCAAGAGGCAAATATCCTGCAGTCTAGTTGTTGTTTCTTAGATGATCTTAACCAAAGTAATTAGATTAAATATTTGTTTGAAACAATGCATTTTTCACTTGCAGTCTAAACAGTAATCTGCAATAATAGAAGATGATAAAATAACATTAACATTTTATCAATAGTTTCATAGATTTAATAGAATACATAATAAATTAGATAAAGCACAAAACTAAAATAAATTTAGTAAACTGATACAGGACTTGTAGGGGACAATAAAATGCATCTGATTGCTTTTGTAGCTCTCATATATATGAAAATGGTCCACAGTGTGTCCTATGGACAATCTACATCTGACAGAAATTCCGGCAGGTTCATTCTGAAAATTATTTGAAAAAGTTTGCATATGGTCAGAAGTCAATTTCATGCAGCATTTTTCACGTTCACAAAAGTAACACTAGAATTTTAAAGACTGACATTTTTTAGGTTGTACTTTTAGCTTCTCAAAATATATAAATCACATTTGGCTTTCCTTATCACATCAAGCAGGGAGATTCAGAAAGCATACTATTGTAGCACTGACAGGGCATTGCTGTTGTTTTCTAGTAGTACTACAGAATATATATCAATTCAGAGACAACCAAGGTGGGTGGTGCAGTAGTTCATTAGTGACTTACTTATATGCCTGAATCAAATACCTGACACTTATGGAACAACTGCATTAGTGTTTTCCCTACTAACCAGCACTGCCCTATTATATTGGTACCTGCATCTACACACACACACACACACACAGTCAAAAAGACACCTGGACAGATTCACAGATACAAGCACAAACATACACATGCATACACGCACATGCACACTAACTTTATCAATAACCTAATTCAAACTCTCATGTTAGCCTATGTCCACTCCTTACCCTAAGCCTGACCTTGTCCTTAAACAAACACTAATCACAGTTGTAACCTTATTCCTGCTTCCAAATATAAATCCGTGACTTATTGCAGCAATTCCAGCCAATCAAATTTGATTTATTTCACAGTAATATCTCCACAAATACTATTAATATTTTTTGTACAGATAGAAATCAGATTTAAGCAAAAGTCATGAGCTAAGTTGGTCTCAACAAAACTGGTATGAAATGCATGAATCTGCTTCTTTTTTCTCATGAAACAAAAAAGAACTGTGCAGTTTTGTCTCTATCAAGCAAAAGCAAATCTGTTTACGTGTTGACAAATCTCTGCCATATTAGGAATCAGGATTAACTTTCAGCAAAATGTAATATTTTATTGTACAGTGACTATGGAAAAATGTAACTGGTATAATTGCAGCACTAGAAGGGTTTTAGTCTTCTTTTAGCAATAAGATTTCATTATTTAACAAAAAAAATACACACAACATGCAAACTAAAACATAAGGGTAAAGCTAGTAGAGACACAACAATTAATACAGAGACTGAGGCAATTTCTTTGCCATGCTTCAAGATTCAAATATAAGTATAAATCAATTTTCAAAAAATAATATGTGCAGCGAACCACCGTAGTAAGGGTGAATCCTATTATAGTAAATTGCAGAGCAGACACTACAAGTCTATCATTAGGAGGTTGCTGATCCTAGCCTCTCAGATGGGGACATCATTTCAATTGCAGAAAAATATGTTATTTAAAAACAACCATCCATTCAGCATAATTTATATTGTTTCATAGACCAAGGAAGTTATCTTTGAAATAGAAACGTTCTGGTGAACCTTTCAGTTATTGAAGAACTTATCTTTTTTTTTTTCAAAACAGGTTTATTGTTTTAACATATAAGAGAAATATCATAACAATTTTATACAAGTAATTAAAAATAGATATTATTATAATATTCAACAAAACAACTAAAGTATTTACAAAGACATCCACTACAATCAGATCAATTAATTAAACTAAAATACCATGCTATTGAAATTAGAATTTTTTTAACAAATTTTGTAAATTATCCCATACAATATAATAAGATGTTTTTCTAGTTGTTCTTGACCTAATTGTGTTTATTTCCATATGGCACTATGGCACACTATATTCATAACATTTTTAAATTCATTGAACGAAGGAGGTGTATCTGAAATCCAATTTCTGGTTATTATTTTCCTAGCCACTGCTAGAATAGACCATAACAAGGGAAGCTTAACCTTTTTAACACTTTGAGGTACAGGTGTGTTGAATAATATAAGAGATTTAGAAATAATGAAATTATCTGTAAAAAGAGCCTGCAAAAATTCATTAATTGACTTCCAGTATTCTTTCAATTTTATACAGTCATAAAACATATGAGCCCAGTCAGCATTAATTTCTACATTACATCTCTTACATAGATTATCTTTATTATTTATTTTATTCATCATCAAAGGTGTATAAAAAGATCTATGTAAAATTTCCATGTATAAAGTCTCCAGACAATGGAAGACGTAGTTCTATAGGCAGATTCCAATATATATTGTTTATCTTGTTGATTTGGTGGGTCCCCATTAATAGAAGTGAAATAATTCCAGTATGTATCTACACTGTAAAAGTTTCTTGTCTGATAATTTTATGTATGTATGAAAGTTTACCTTTATCAGAAACTTTATGTTGTAAATTTAATATCAAGTAATCAATCAGTGTTGGAATAGATTCTTTAACTGTTATAGACATTAGATCTATTTTATTAATGAGATGTTGTCTAAAGGTCTGAACCTCTAACCAGCAAGTTTCTCTTAGATCAAATTCTTGTTTTAAGAAATCTAGATTTTTAACTTTATTATCAGATATCAAGTGATACCAGTATTTTAGATCATTATCTATAGCTAAATGAGTTCCTTCAGAAGTAGATGATAAAAGCATACCCTGAGTATACATTATAGGGAATATAATAAAATTCCATTCCCTATACTTAGGGTGCATGAATATAAAGTTACGATAGCTAATAATAATATTTAATGGGTAACAAACCATATGTTTAGGTGTAATAGGTGAAGTACAAAATTCCTTTAGTAACCATAACATGGAGTTATTTACAATCATATTTTTATGTGTTAAGGAGATTTTCATGAAGTGCATACTAATTAGCTCCCAATAATCTTTCCATTTTGCGACATATGACTGATCTATTAATAAAGTAATAACTTTTGCAATTGAAGAGATAGTATATAAATTAAAGTCTGGAAAAGAAATACCCCCTTGAGACCAGCTATTAGTATGTTTCTTTAAAGCAATCCTAGGTCTGTTAGGTGCCCATAGGAAATTTAACATTAGTGTATTCAGTTTCTTGATAATTATTTTTGTAGGTGGAAGTATTATTGATTGTATTAAGTATAAAATCTTGGGGAATATTATAGCAATAACCCACGCCTGGGTGTGGGTAATGCTAAATTTACCCATGGTTGGCGTGGTTTGGTCCCGAGGCCCGACCAAACAAAGCCAACCGTGGGTAAATTTAGCATTACCCACACCCAGAAGTGTTATTGCTATTATCATGACATTATTTAAGAAAAGAAACTATTACTTTTCTTAAATAATGGCATAGTATAATGCCTGTTTACTGCCCTTCCGCAGATGTCTGGCATCCACAGCAGTTCTGATGTACTGTGCACCTGCGGTACATCAGAGTTGAGCAAAAGCAACGGAGAAAGCAAGATCTCCGTTGCTTTTTAGTGTTTCGCTTTGTTAAATGAGTTTAACATAGCGAGACAGTTTTAAAATAAGCAACGGAGATGTCCGTTGCTTATTTTAAAACTGTCTCGCTATGTTAACCTCATTTAACATAGTGAACTAAAAAGCAACGGAGATCTTGCTTTCTCCGTTGTTAAAACACTGTCTTGCTATGTTAAATGGGTTTAACATGGCGAGACAGCTTTAAAATAAGCAACAGAGATCTCCGTTGCTTATTTTAAAGCTGTCTCGCTATGTTAAACCCATTTAACATAGCGAGACAGTGTTTTAAAACGAAGTTATACTAATGGAAAAAGTCCGGCGACGGACCTTTTTCCATTCGTATAACTTGATTTACAACGGGCACGCTGGCCAATCAGCGTGCACGTTTTGGGGGGGGTTCATGGTATAATATCATTTTAATAATTGTAAGTCTCTCCTCCATAGTAAAAAACATATTATTCCAGGTATTAAAAAGATTTTGTATATTAAGAAAGCAGGTATTATAATTATTATATATAATAGATTTAATATCTTTAGATAGTATTATACCTAAATAAGTTATCTGACCTGAATTGGGTACATATTTAGTAAAATCACTAATGAGAATATTTTTTCGTGTATATATAGGTAGTATTTTAGTTTTTTCTTCATTGAATATTAAACCAGAAATACTTTTAAAATTCATCATTTTATCAAATAGAGACTGCATAGAAGAATTAGATCCTGCTGATGTAATTAGAACATCATCTGCAAAAAGTTGAATTTTGGATGTTGTATTTTCATCTATTTCAAAACCCTCTATGTCAGTACTGTTTCTGATCAAATTAGCCCAAGGCTCCATTACTAAAGTGAATAATAGTGGAGAAAGTGGACATCCTTGTTTTGTACCTTTAAAATGGGTATTTTTGTGAAACATATGTTCCTACCTTAATATAAGCCAATGTTCCTTTGTATAAATGCTCAATTAGATTTACAAATGCATCTGAGAAGTTTGTGCACTTCAGTAAGGTAAACAGATAGTCCCAACTTACTGAATCAAATGCTGAACTTATATCAAGACTAATAAGTGTTAAATCTTTCTTTTCCTATTTGCAAAATCAATTAATGTTAAAGTTCTTCTTATATTATCAAAAGTATTTCTATTTACAATGAAGCCTGTCTGATCTATATCTATAATGCCGGGGATGATTGTCTTCAATCTATCAGCAAAAATACTCATAAACATTTTACAATCAACATTAAGTAATGAGATGGGCCGATATGAAGTACATCTAGTTGGATCTTTATTAGGTTTTAAAATTGGCAAAATAAATGTATATTGCCAAGATGGGGGAGTTATTAACTCAGTTTGGGCCAAAATAAAAACCTTATGTATTAATGAATATGTACTTTTAGAAAGGATTTTATATATATCTCTGGTATAATACCATCATTACCCGGTGCTTTGTTTGATTTAAGCTTATTTATTTGTGTAATAACCTCTGTATATGAAATACTTTTGTCCAATAGTTTAATCTGTTGTTTCTTAAGCTTTTTATTCATGTTTGTGGTTATAAACTCCTTTATTTTATCTTTAGGTTCCATGTTAATGTTATTATGGTTAATTTTGTGAAAGTGATTTCTAAATTCATCTAGTATTTCTGGTATACTAGAAACATTCTTCTTTTTCCTTAGAGAAAAGATTTCTTTGATATGGTTTTGTTTATTCAACCTTTTGTTTTATTTTTAAGTCTATGTAAGTATTTGGGGCTTATTGAATAAGACAAAAACTTGTATTCTCTAAAGTTATTTTAACTTTATGAGTTAAAATTTCTTTGTATTTCTCATTTAGTTTGTTTATTTCTTCAATAACTTTCTTGTCCATAATATTTTCTTTATTATTATGTTTATAAGAGTCGAATTTACTTTGAATATCTAACAATTCCTTATCCCAAGATTTCCTTTTATTATTATACCATCTGATACTTTGTCCATATAGATATGATTTTAAGGCATCCCAAACATAGACAATGGAGACTTCAGGAGTATAATTTATGTCTAAAAAATGTTTTACTTCTGAAAGTATATATTCTTTATAGTCTTTTAGTTGAGTTAAGTATGCTGGTATCCTTTTGATCTGAACATTATGAGTATTTTTATCATGAATTCAAAAACAATTGAATTATGATCAGATATAGGACATGAAATGATTTTGGAATTAATTAAATCTGTTACCATCTGGTTAGAAATAAAGACCCTATCTATTTTTGAATAAGTTTTGTATCTGTTAGAAAAAAAGGTGTATGGTAATGATTTTGAATCTATCTGATTATTAATATCATTCAAATGATAAGAATTAGCAAAATCATTTAAATGTTTTGCATTAGATGTAATTCTTCTTTTTCCTATAGTGGTAGTATCACTTTCATGTAGTATACAATTAAAGTCACCAGCTAAAATAATATCTCCTATAGAGAATGATATGATCTTATCAAGATGATGTTTCACTGTATTAATACCAATTCATTGAAGAACTTATCTAATGAAGCAATACACTAACTTAAAATGCAGAACTTCATCACAAAAAACTTAACCCAAGCTGAAGATATACAAATTATTTTTTATTTAATGGAATTGAATGGTTATACCAAGCAAATAGTTATACCAGCTGTGATCATTTTTGTCTTTAATAAGCACAAACTTTTTAAGATTGTCTAACAGAAAAAAAGGCTTGCAAGTTGAATGGATTTACAGACCTAAAATGTGAAAAGCATCTGCTACTGAATCTTTTTCATATAGTGTATAGATAGATGATGTTTTTTACCAATAATAGATAGGCTAGGGGGCAGGTAAGCATTGTGCAGAAGGAGTAGCAGTTGACATATATAGAATAATGGGAATTTTGTATGAATGATCCAAACTATTTCCCAGTTTGGATAAATATTTCTTGCTATTCGTAGTGATAGACAATGCAAAATATGAGTGTCATGTTAATATGCCAAATTTAATATTAAGTTATAAAGAAATAACATGTGAAGTTTCTTTTTTGAATAACTCAACCATAAGGATACCAATTTAAATTTATTACTATCAAATCTAAAAAGTAAAGAAAATTTAGTAACAAGTGAGAACAGTTAGTAATTTCTGCATTTGAAACTTATATAGTATTATCTATGATATAATACAAATAATTATTTAATGAAATGTTGACTTTGTCAAAGAATAGTTGCAGCAGTATGAGCTCCTTGAACAAACCAGGATTCTTTAAAAGATTATGAGCATCAAGGATGGATTGGCCCACAATGCAGGATCCCTAGAGCCTCTCCCAGTCCAGCCATTGTAGTCATCCTTCTGTATGTTCCTGTATTGTCACACCCACTGGCACCACTCAGATCACATTTGACAAAAGTACCACCTGTCCCATTGGCCCTGTCTTCATATATGGTGATCTGTGGTCCCCCACTGCCCAATAGTATAGACTGCCATATGTACCATGACAGCCGTGTAAAGTATTAAGGCTGTGGCACACACCACCACCCCTATTTCTATAGCATAAGTGAAGATGTCTGATGCAAAGTTTGCCTCTAATATGCACAACTGTTAGATAACACTAACTGCATTGTTTTGTTCTGTGTGACACTACATGCCTGTAATGTGCACGACCATTAGATAACACTGATTGCATTGTTTTGTTCTGTGTGATACTGCATGTCTCGAATGTGCATGACCATTAGATAACACTGATTGCATTGTTTTGTTCTGCGTGGCACTGCATGCTTCTTATGTGCACGACCATTAGATAACACTGATTGCATTGTTTTGTTCTATGTTACACTGCATGCCTCTAATGTGCACGACCATTAGATAACACTGACTGCATTGTTTTGTTCTGTGTGACACTGTCCTGGCTTTGCATGTCAGAGCCTGTAGAGCTGAACCGGATTTTGGAACTTTGCCTGTGCTTCTATTTACTGTACCTAGTACTATGTAGTCAGGTGTGGTGTAGCTGCTGAAGTTGATCCGCTGGCATGTGTGCCACTGCTGGCAGATGTTAGGGTTGTCACAGTGGGTCTTACTGCCATACTGATGAAGAGTCCTGAGAATGCTTTCCAGCCTGCCTGCCAATGCTGCATCTTGATGCATGGCATGTTGCATGTGAAGAGTAAGGGGTACATTTTGCAGTGCTCACAGATTTGTCCAGGCAGTAGAACCACAATTTCAGCTGGCTGAACACATGCTCAGTCACAATATTAGTTTATATATGAGTGATGATATATCACTGTTTGGCTGTGCCTTGAAGGCTCCATAGTGGTATAATCAGCACAGTCTCTGGAGGTAAGCAGTATCACCTGTAACACATTTGGGACTGAGGGGTGTTAGTGTTCAGTATCTTTTGTGTACATACATATTGTGTTCATAGGTTCATAGGTTCATAGGTTGGTACTAGGCTATCAGCCCTAGGGCCTATACAAGCCTAGCCATAACAATTCCCTGGCTATTTCTTCCGACATTATTTACTTTCCTGGACCCCTGTCTAGCAGGGCGACTGACGTGATCCCTGGGGTGAATTTCCTTTCTCCCATCCAACCGTCAAGGTTCCTCTTGAAGAGGTCCAAAGAGGCACTCTGCTTGACATGTATGGGCAATCTATTCCAGAGTCTGGGGAGTCTCTGGGTCAGGAACCTATCCCTCCAGCATGTTTTGTTTATTGTGATGACAAGGTTTAGATCCCTGGAGCGTGTAGCTCTGAGGGATTGGGATTTCTTTAAGTGTAGCATGTCCAACAGCTCTGGGTTTGACATGGCCTTGTATGTTAAGCAGAGATCGCCTCTGAGTAGACGATATGCGACAGAGTATAGCTGGAGTTTTTTAAGGCGGTCAGCATAGGGCATCTGCTTTAGGCCTGTGATTCTTTTAGTGAGGTATTTCTGAGGCCTTTCCAGTTGTTGCAGATGTCTTGAGACGTACATACCAAATGGGGCGTTGTATTCTATAATGGTATACATTGTTTGAGTATGCCGACACTAAGCAGTGTAAAGAATGAATGCTAAATGTATTAATACTGTAGACTGAAGAATATACAGTCAAATCACTTATGGTCATAGAAACCTTATGTATTCCTGCTCTGATTACTGCTCTGTCTATTGTAAATAGTACTGCATGTTGTTTTATTGCCAGTCTGAGCTTGAAATAGGTACTTCCATGGATCAGTGTGTTCTATACCAGTCAACACATTTTAAATAAATAAATAAAAATGTGTGGCTGTTGATATGTAGATGTACCAGTGTACCTGCACTTACCGACTAGGTGGACTTATGTGATGTTTCCATGCAGGAGATATAGCTAACTTTCATGACAGATAAGAGAATCATTGTCACTTTCTGAATATTGTTTAGACACATTAATTACTAGTTCCTCTGCATCGCATGCTACATGATAGATGGCATGGCAGTCCTTCCTACTGAAGTAGTACTGTTCATGAACTCTGGGCAGGGCATTTATTACCACATGGATGCAAACTATGGTTCCTAACAATGACAAGGTGAGCAATATCATAGAAGTGATGTATTGTGGTGGCTTTCTCACCCCCAGTATTTTGGAAAAGCAAATGTGATCATCCATATGTGGAAGCAGTTTAATATGGTTCTCAGGGTGTACACAGATAGCATCTGCGAAGTTTCTGTAGCCAGTATGGTGAGTGCTACACACACCTTGGTGTCTACTGGTATAAGATGTCTATGCATTCCTCTAGTTCCAGTCTGGGAATCATACTATCTATCAACATCCATATGGAGTATCTATCTTCAAACAGCTTTTCCAGTTCCTGTATGTCCTTTAGTTGATATGAGGTAATTTTCAGTTTGTATCATTTTATGCTCTGTGTGCATGCACTTGTGTGTGTGTGTGTGTGTGTGTGTGTGTGTGTGTGTGTGTGTGTGTGTGTGTGTGTGTGTGTGTGTGTGTGTGTGTCTATGCATGTCTACATCACACCAGAGTGAATGCCACCTGTAGTAAGCAAATGCTGAGTCACAAAACATGCTGCTGCCAACATTTTGTTCGCAGCACAGCTATGTTTTAGTGTGTTTTCTGCCTTTATACTCAGATGCAATACCTGTGTCATTTTGTGCCTGATGGCTATGAATAGTGACGTGCTTTCCCAAGTCTCATTTGTATGTCATTTTTATATTCATTAAGCTGTTTTTCTTCATTTGCATGTCATTATACATTTGTATACCCGTTAAGCTGTGTTTCTTCATTTGCATGTCATTTGCATGTCATTATACCACTACTAGTATACCCCCTTTTTTGCAGCTTTTAGCTTATTGCCCTGTAATGCTAAATGGTCCTATGAATTGCTGCCTAGTTTTGTGCTCTCATTTTTTGGCATAAGACCACACTACATACTTTCATTAATGTCTATGAAAATTCCCTAACATAATAATAAGGCAAGTCCAAAACTGTTAGCCCTGTTACACTGCAACTTTTCCCCAACAATTGCTTTTAGGTAAGATAAATGCTAATGCTGCAAAGTGAACCAAAGTCTCCAAGTTTTATTCTCTGGATATGTTTATTTTTATTTTATTTTGCTTTTGTTTGAAAGATTTGTCCAACTGGGTTTAGTTAAAAAGTTATTTTCACTGGAGGCCTGGGGAGAAAATATATTACAAACATTTTTAAGCAAGCATTTGGTAATATACATAATAGACATTAAATAAAATATATTAACAAGTATGCATATATTAACTAATTAGATTACATTCATATAAAAAAGAGGCAAATATTAGAGTATAAAAGTTACTTCTGCATTAGTAGATGTTGATCATTGTGCATTTGAAGAGCTGTATTAGTAGGTTTATTAGATAAATAATAGACTATGTGATTATTGCTTAATAATTTAAAGAAATGGAGGTGAAAGAAGGAGCCAAGTATGGCAAAAACTGTTAATATTAAAGTTAAGAAGTGAGGTGTAAATGAGTTTAAATACAATTATATTATGTACATAGTTATCATAAGGTTTATATCAGAAATATAAAGGTGGGAGTTGAGTAGTGCCAGAAAACAATTTATATAGCTGGGACGTGGGAGATGCTAGTAAAACTATTCAGGTATTGGTGAAGACTGGTTGAAGGGTTGGGAGGGTGGCCCAATGGTTAAGGTGTTTGCCTTACAAACACAAGGTACAGGGTTTGAGTCTCACAAGGGATAACTGGCTAGGCTTAAAATGGCTCACAAGGGCAGCTAGCTTAGTACTAACCTATGAACCTAAGTGAAAAAAAATTGTTGGATGATATAATATGGTGAGCTGAAGATAACAGAGGTATTTATCCTGAAAATGTACAGGAGTAGATCTATTGATTTGATAAGTGAAGTTTTATTTGTGCTTTAAATGAGTTGACATTATTTTCCAAGAAAGAGGGTATATTAATGAATAATAAATTAACCATAGCTGGTCTAGTAATGACAGCTTATAACACCACTCTTCATAAAGACAAGGACAGACTGACGAAAATCATGAATAATCATTAATGTAGGGGGATACATTTAAACACTTGCCCATTTCATAATGTGCACTACATGTTCACAATAAACTCAAACTCAAATAACAGTGGTTCCTGCATTTGCAGTGGCAGTATTCTACAGAGAAAAAAATTCAAGTCATGCAGACATCGTTAAAAAAGAAACTCTGTTAAAGCACTGTAAACAAAAACTTACCATACAAAACCAAAGACAAGTATCAGATTTGATGGTTATTCAAAATAGTCTTTTTTTCCACAAATTTGTGACAACTGGCCCCTATTTGAAACATTATAGTCAGACCCTTTCCAAAAGAAGGGTGCAGCTGCTGGATATGCTATTTTTCATCTGATGTTAAATTGTTATCTTGGACCTGTCTGCGACAATTTTAAGCTATAACCCTGCCAAGCAATTGTTCTTTTCTTTTTGGCAAAGCAACTTTTGTACTGGAAAGTTTAAAATAAATTAATCGAAGTGGATGGCCTTGGGGAGAGGAGGGGGAATCAGAGGGCTCCATTTATTCTGCTTATTGCATATGATGGAAGCACTTTAGCAGGACTAACTACTTGATTAAAGATTTCTTGCACTGCCAAACTGAGCTTGTCATGGGGGATAGTCTCTTCCTTCCTCCTGAATGATTAGATTATTTCTTAACATTCCTTCTAATGAGAGAAGGGTTTCTTTTATATATTTAGCAAGATTATCCAACTGTTTTATCTTCATTTTATTACTGCAATCCACCAGTGAAGACACTTATTTCATATTCTTTAAAATACTTCTATATTTAGCAATGTGTTTTTAATGCCCTCTCTACCTATTTGCAAATCATAGACAGAGGTACAAAAAGGGGATAGCTCTTTTTAATGCTATCAGTATCAGCTCTGCTGGACTGTTAGGGGGTACGTGCATGTCTCCTGGAATGGAAAAGCTACCTGTGGCATATAAGAGGCCTTCAGTTCTCCATTGTGAAACCTTTCATTGTTTAAAATTAAGTTGCTTTCCCACACCATTTTGACTTTTGTCATCCATCTTGAAGGTGATTCTGAGAAATTAGGGTTTTGTTTTTTTGACTCATCATTTGGTGGACAAAGTGGTAATCTCAGTCTTTTGAATTCTTTGTTTTAGTGGATGTCAACAATTGATATAGACATTTTTGTCATATGTTGAAAGCTGCCGGAATAATCATCATTAAATAAGTAAAATATGTCTTCAAATTGTAACCATGTCAGATAATACTTAATGAAGCAAGGATTACTTCAAAGTTAAGTATTTTTCATAGGATGGAAGGCCTCATAGAAATGTGAATTAGTTCCTTAACCTGCTCATGCTCACAAGCACAGCCCAGTGTGTGCACAGCTCCTGCATGAAGTGCCCAAATCAAAAGTAATAAAATGTGTATTTTTCTTGTTTAAATTTAGCTTGCTGGTGGTGCTGTTGATATACTTTACAACTTCACAATATCCTTTTTTTCATTTTCACAAAAAACACAGTCTCAGGTTGCAACCACTTCCAACAGTCAAGATTCCTTGAATTATTTTAGCTTACAAATGCAAACCACTAGTGAAATACTTTTCGTTTTGTACTAATGGGATGATTTTAATTGATCTTGCTTTCTAAAGTATTGTCATGTCCGAGAAATGCAAAAGTGCATAGAAGAGCAGCATGCAAACCTAACTACTTATACTGGTGTTATCGTAACAGCTCCAAAGGTGTTTTAATGCTGCTCAAGAAGTGTGCCTCAGTGGCCAGTGTCTTTTGAAATGCAGGATGTATTCTATGCTAATTTCAAGTCTTCCAAGACAGGAACCACAGAAAGTGATACATGCATCAGTAAATTTTATGAAGATACAAACTGCCACATTTCACCATACTTCTGAACTGCTGTGATAAGCACTGTGTTTATTTTTGCCATGAATTGCACACCTATTCCATGGAGACATATGCAGTTCTTAATAAACGTATACCTATTTATGGTCATGTGAATATAATATGAATACATGTGTGTGTGTGTGTGTGTGTGTGTGTGTGTGTGTGTGTGTGTGTGTGTGTGTGTGTGTGTGTGTGTGTGTGTGTGTGTGTGTGTGTGTGTGTGTGTGCGCATGTGTGCGTGTGTGTGTGTGTGTGTGTGTGTGTGTGTGTGTGTGTGTGTGTGTATATATATATATTTATATATATGTATATATATATATATATATATATATATATATATATATATATATATATGTATGTATGTGTGTGTGTGTGTATATATGTGAAGGCTGCCAGCCTAGATAGATAGATATTTGTAAACAATTCTGTAATTTGTAAATATTAATGTAAGCCACAGGCTTATTCTCTTATATGTCAGAAAATTGTGTTAAATGTTGACTGTCAAAAATGTAACAACAGTGCACTCTGCTGGATGAAAGCTGATAAGTCAAGCATTGTATGACTGTTTGATCTCAAACTCGGATCTGTGATGTCTGAATCAGCAGATTCTTTCCATTGTTTTTGAGACCAGCATTAATTGTTAGATTTTGCCTATATAATGTCTTTAATTGCTGTGGTTTCCTGACCAGGTTCAAGATCAAAGATAAGTTAAACTCTGAGTTTCTGTTAGCCTGGGAACCAGAGAAGAATGATGTAATCTAAAATGAGTCAGCAGTGATGTATTATCAATTTAAAATACTTGCTCAAAGAGAGAGGGAAAGAGCATTTTTGGATTTTGTCTAAAGCTGACAACAACTCACCAGTACTCTACTTTTGCTCTACAAGTAAGTTTATTTAGAACTGTGATTGTTATTAGGAAAAGATAGAAAATAGTAAGTTTGGTCTAGCTGTTTTCTATATTCATGTTAGAACTATTCTACAGTATTATTTTAAGCATTTTCCTGTGATGTCTGATCTCTTGACTAGCACTGTGTAGTAAGAAGTATTGTCTTGTGTTTTTATTATTTATTATTAGTAAATATGTTTAAACCTTTCAACTGTGGCTGTTTTGTGTAGAAATAATTTAAGCTCTAGGGTACATTGTATGTATATAGTGATACTGTAAAAAGCCACTACAATAATCTTGCTGCTGAGTCACACTTACTATTTGGAAAATAATATTGCACAGTAGTAATTGGACACCCTTTGGTAAGGTCCTTTTTAGTAGCTGATATTAATGATTGGTGGCAGTTGGTACTACCTTACAGACTGGCAGAAAGAGTCATAGCTGCAGAACCTGTGCCAGCCTTCACCAGGAGTGTCTGTGTGTTTGTATATAATGTGTGTGTGTGTGTGTGTGTGTGTGTGTGTGTGTGTGTGTGTGTGTGTGTGTGTGTGTGTGTGTGTGTGTGTGTGTGTGTGTGTGTGTGTGTGTGTGTGTGTGTGTGTGTGTGTGTGTGTGTGTGTGTGTGTGTGCATCAGGTACTTGGGCAGGGACACGGATCACTGGTTGGACAGGGAGGGTGCTGGAGGTTTTAGCTTGACCACTAGGCTGAGATTTGGGCCCTATAGCTGTGACAGTGGGGAGTCTTATTGGGGATCTGGAGAGAAAGGAAGAAACCATCCCCAGACTGACTGAGATCTCTCTGTGCTCTTAAGGGAAATTGTACTTTACTGTGTGTGTACTTGTTATTCTTCCCAATGTGGATGCCCCTCACTGGTGTTAGTGGTGAGAATTGACTGGGCCAGTGCTCAGGCATCACAATATAATTAATATTTGTAGATATAGATGGATATAGACATATGTCAGTTCTGCATGACCACAACACCAACCACCACAAATGAGTTCAATTTTTAGAACACATAAGGGACATTAAGTATAAAAAAGAAGAAAAAGTTATATCTGAACATTTTAAAGAAATACATGCAAGTAATCATTTATTGTTACAAGGTGCAGTTTTAGAATAAATTAATGTAAAATATGACAATGATTTGGTGTTGAAAAATAAACGTTTCTATATGGAATCAATTTATATACTGAAATATAACACATTGACTCCTATGGGGCTTAATAATGAAGTGAATTGGAGATGTTTACTTTAAGAGGAAAATTTTTAGTTGTTTAATATTTCAATTAATATTTAATTGAGAATGGGTATTTGTATTTAAGGAGTGCCTTTTTTCTAAGATGTTATGTTCTGTAAAGGTGTTTTGTACCGAGGCGCTAGAATGGTTGGTGATTAAAGGAATTTTTATACAAACTGTGATTTTTGTTTCATTATTTTGGATCCAGTAGTCATGCAATATGTCAGTTCTGCATTTAGTCTAAATTGTTGTTGGTTGACATCTGTTTAATTGACCACATTTGGTTAATTAAACAGATAGTTGACATGCAGGAGACTAACAATCCCCAGGTAGGGGAATATTTCCTTTCCTTGGAGATAGTGTGATTTTATAGTTTGCATATATAATTAACAGGGGGTGTGGGGGTTGCTGGTGCATTTGCCCCCTGGAAAAAATAATTTTTTTTCCTTGTTAGTAAAATATCATCTTTCAAGGTTCCTTCTTGGTGCATGCATGGTAGCAGTCAACATTTGGTTTGTCAACCTTTTGCAGTTGGTGTTTCCAAGATTGCTGTATGGGCTACTGGGCTACTTGACTAAAGTGATATATATACATACATACAGATATATATTCATAGATTGATGCTAGGCTAACAACCCGGGGGGGGGGGGGATCTTTCTAAGCTTAGCCAAGTTTTCCCAAAAGAAGAATGACATATTGTATCCAAATAGGACATTGAATACTAGACATTTATATGGTAGTCCTGTCCATAAGGATCATTGATGGTAAGCCTGGTATAAATTTCATGTTCCCTCTCCACTTTTCCAGGTTGCAGTTAAAAAGGGTAACAGATTAACTCAGCTTCACATGGGTGGAAGGAAGCCTGTACCAGTGGAAGGGCAGTCTCTGGGACACATATTGGTCTCTCTAGCATGTTCTGTTTAAGTCACAGACCTTGTATTTCTGGTACTGTTTGACTTACTGGTATGCAGGGGATTTATAAATGTGGAGATTGCAGATGCCTTGTAAGACAAGCATGGATCACCCCTCAGCAATCTATAGGAGACTGAGTACATGGAAAAGGCTTTAAGGCACTCTGCATAAGGCAGGTTTATTATGTCTTGTATTATTTTTGTAAGTAACCTCTGAGGTTGCTCTAGTTGCTGCATATGCCTGGTCAGGTTCATAGGTTCATAGGTTCATAGGTTCATACTAGGCTATCTGCCCGAGGGCATTTATAAGCCTAGCCCATTGTTTTGTGGCTTACGCCACCCCTTTAGTATGGGGAACTATACCCATTATTTTGCTGTGCCTCTGTCGAGCAGTGACACTGAGGTAATTCCTGGGGTATATCTGCGATCTCCCATCCATTGGTCAAGATTTCTCTTGAACAAGGCCAGCGAGGTGCTCTGCCTCACATGTACCGGGATTTTGTTCCACAGCATAGGGAGTCTTTGGGTGATGAATCTATCCCTCCAGCATGTCCTATTAATAGCCGTGTCGAGGTTTAAGTCTCCGCCCTTGTGGCTCTGATGGATCTAGATTTTTGAGGTGAAGCATATTCATCAAATCTGGGTTTGACATGGCCTTGTATGTTAGGCAAAGGTCACCTCGAGCAGCGTGAAGCGACTGAATAGAGCTGGAGTTCTTTCAGTCGGGCAGCATAGGACAGATTTTTGAGACCCTTTATCCTTTTGGTGAGGAACTTTTGTGGCCTCTCCACCTGCTGCAAGTGTCGGGTCAGATACATTCGAATGGGGCATTGTACTCAATCATTGGTCTGATGAGTGATGAGTAAAGGGAGACTATGACCTCCCTTGATCTAGATGAGAATCCCTTCATGATAAGGTGGGCAATGTAGAAGGACTTCCTAACTACTTTAGCTACATGGGTGTCGAATGACAGACTACTATCAACCTGGGTCCCCAGGTCCCTGATAACTTCTTCTGTGCTCAGTGGATTGCCACCTATTTGGTAGCTAGGGGTAACCTTGTTTTTCCCGAAGGGTATGACTATGCATTTTTGGCATTTAACTTTAGGCCGTGGCTCTGGCACCAGTTATCCATTTCTGTGAGACCCTTCTGAAGGATATCTGTGTCAGATGTGTTTTCTACTATGGCGCCCAGTTTGCAGTCATCTGCAAACTTTGTCAGCCATAACCCTCCTGTGTTTGCTTGTACTTGGAAAAGTAGATGCCAAACAAGAGTGGGCCCAGGACTGAGCCCTGTGGGACACCACTTGTGACAGGCTTTGAGTCTGACATGGCGCCAGCAACTCTGACCCTGTGGGTTCTGTCACTCAGCCAGTTTGCAACCCATCTTGTGATGTATGGGTTAACATTTAAGCTGATGAGTTTTTCAATGATACCCGAGTGGGGTATTGTATCGAAGGCCTTAGCCAGATCGAGGTAGGCTGTATGGACTGCCTTTCCCTCATCAATGGCTTTGGTGACTGTTTCGAAAAAGTCAACCAAGTTTAAAAGGCATGATCTGCCTTTGACAAAGCCAAACTGGGTTGGATCCAAAGTCTGCAAATTCCCTATGTCTTTATTTATGAGGTCCATTATGATCCTCTCCATGGCTTTGCAGATAAGGCTTGTCAAGCTAATGGGCCGGTAATTTCCAGGGTCTGTGGAGGCACCGCCTTTGTGAAGTGGGACCACAGTTGCAGTGCGCCACTCCCTGGGTACGTATCCAGAGGTAAGACTTTGATTAAACAGCTGTCCTAGCTGTGGGTTTAATTCCTCATTGAGTTCGTGGAGCACACAGCCGGGGACACCATCGGGTCCCATGGATGCTGTGTTTTTTGCCTTCCGAGAGGGTACAACTATGCATTTCTTAGCATGCTGTTAAAGACCATGGCTTTTGCACTATTTTTTAGTACATACTGAAGGGAGCATTGTATTCTATGACTGGTCTGATAAGGGCAGAGTACGGTAGAATAATAACCTCTTTGGACCGAGATGCCATGTCCTTACATATAAATTGAGCAATATAAAAATGTTTCTTCATGACTGTGACAAGGTGGTGGTCGGAGGTAAGGTTACTGTCTATGTGCATAGCCAACTCTCTGACCACTGGGTTGACTCTAAGGGGCCTATAATGAGCATGGTAATTAGATGCGATATTTGACTTCCGAGAGGGTACAACTATGCATTTCTTAGCATGCTGTTAAAGACCATGGCTTTTGCACTATTTTTTAGTCAGAGACCGGCCTTCTTGAAGAATGCTAGCATCTGCAGGAAGTCGATGATAACCTCCAGTGTGCAATCATCTGCAAACATAGTCAGGCGTAAACCTTCAGCACTTGCTTACACTTCAGAGAAACAGATGCCAAAAATGAGCAGACCCAGTACTGATCCCTGGGGGATTCTCCTAGTGGCTGGCCTCATGGTGGAGGAGGCCTCATGCATATATTTATATAGTAGATAGATAGATAGATAGATAGATAGATAGATATAAATATATAATATATATAAGTATATATATATATATACATGCATATAATTCAACTAAGCCAAAATAAACTCTTTGTACTAATTGTTATATGAAAACTAATAGTCATCATCATTACTTTGTTCTTTGTTATTAAAACTCTTCTCTTTGTATATCTCTGCTCTAATTTCTGAAAGGTAGTAAAACTATTACTTTTTAAAAATCTTTTAAAATCTTCTTAGGTCAGAATATATGGATTTTGTTCAGGAACAATTTTAGCCAAAAGGTTTAGGTACACCTCTAAGCTGAAATGTCTAATGGCACATGCTAAATGCAGTAAAATACCTGCTTAATTTCACTTTGAAATAAATACTCCTTAGTGCCAGCATACATTGCCAGATCAACTATAGTCACTTCTATGTAATCCACATTTAATGAGTTCTTTGTGATTTTCTTTTCAACACAACAAAAAACTAAGGCCAGAAACTTTATTGCTAGATTATCAGTAACAACAACCTTATTAATGAATATATCTGGTACTATGCAATAAAGTATCAGCTATTCAAAAATCAGTTACTGTGTAATTAGAAGTTAAAGTGCAATGAATGATCTGTGTATCACGTCTCTAATTAAAGATGATGTTGTGCTATATATACATTACATTACATCCACATAATAAGAAATCTGCTTTATTTTTTTCTCTATTTTATTTTTCCTCTTGCTTCTACTCTAATGGCTATAGTTTCTGTTTAGCTGGTATACACAGCTTAGCCATTTGCATTTCCAGTGAGCAAAGAATAATTCCAAGAAGTTTCTTAAGTCCCAGCCTTCACATTTGTGTTTTAGAAAATTAAAGTTTCCATATGCTTAGCAGCAAAACACTTCTAACTTCTTGAATACAATTAATTCATTGTTACTATTGTTATTATTTTACTGCTATTTATTGGTAAACCTCATTATAAAAAAATCCTTGATAATCAGTAATGAAGATCCATGCAACTAGATACTCTTTATAAAAAGTCCTTCTTTAGAAATAAGCTTTCTGAATAAGACATTGCTTTGAAACAATACGGCGTTTGTGCTTGTTTCCCCCCTTTCCTGTAACTAATCTAGTCCAGATACAGATTTGATGTATCCAGGACTGTATGTAAGCTTCTGAGCCCCCCAAGCCTTTCTGTGTTGGAGAGAAGGCTTCTAGCTTATCAGTAGGAGTGGTAAGCGCTAGGTAGCCTATCTACCACAAGAGTAGTTTCTGGCCTAGAAATTGTAGTTTATTGGCCGTTTGGACAGTTTTTCCATCTTTTTTAACTTTCTGGTTTAAAAGCCCACATTTGCACTTGTTTCCCACCTTTCCTGTAACTAGTCTAGTCCAGATACATATTTGCTGTATCCAGGACTGTTTGTAAGCTTTTGAGCTCCGCAAGCCTTTCTGTGTTGGTGGGAAGCCTTTTAGCTTATCAGTGGAAATGGTAAGCACTATGTAGCCTATCTACCATAAGAGGAGTGGTTTCTGGCCCAGAAATTGCAGTTTATTGGTCGTTTGGGCATTTTTTTCCATCTCTTTCAACTTTCTGGTTTAAAAGCCCGCATTTACACTTGTTTCCTGCCTTTCCTGTAACTAGTCTAGAACAGATACAGATTTGCTGTAGCCAGGACTGTTTGTAAGCTTCTGAGCCCCCAAGCCTTTCTGTGTTGGAGGGAAGCCTTCTAGCTTATCACTGGGAGTGGTAAGCACTAGGGAGCTTATCTACCACAAAAGGAGTAGTTTCTGGATAAGAAATTGTAGTTTATTGGCTGTTTGGGTAGTTTTTCCATCTCTTTCAACTTTCTGGTTTAAAAGCCCACATTTGGACTTGTTTTCCACCTTTCCTGTAACTAGTCTAGTCCAGATACAGATTTGCTATATCCAGGACTGTTTGCAAGCTTCTGATTGGTGCCAAATAGTCTGCTGTTCAAATTTTCCCTTAAATTTGCTAGTTTTTTCCTCTCCTGCACTTTTACTAGCTTATTAGTCTAGCACTTTAACAGACTTCTTGTAACAATTATTGTAGCACACAAAAGTTATACCTGCACTAAACGTTCTACAAGGAAACAGCTCCAGTACTTATTATTAATGCCCACCCCTCCAGACATGTCTAAACGTCAGTTCCCTGTGCTTTCTCCTATTAACCTGGTGAACTTGGGCATCCTGAGGCAATGTAGCAACTGCCTCATATACACTGACAACCCTCTCCTCTTACCTTCCAACACTCTGACTTGTGAGAGATGCACTTATATATCCAAAGTGGAAGCCATGCACTCTCCAGCCAAGACTGGAATAGCTGGTCAAGAGGAAAAGGTCAACACTTGCACCACACCATATTGAACACATAGCCCTCCAGAACACACACCAACACTGCCTTCACATAAAAACACAAACCACACACCCACCTTCATGGGGGCTCTCAATAAAAATCTACAGAGACCTCCAAGGCAGAAATGCACTCGACCACCAACCAAAGCCTCTAAGGCAAAACAGCATGCCCAACACACTAGTCATAGGTGACTCGATAGTGAGGCACACTAAAGTCCCACTCACTAGGTTGAATAAGGAGAAAGTAACAGTCAGCTGCCTGTCAGGTACCAGAATCCACAACATAGCGCACCCACTCAGGTCCCTCAACAACAGGTACAAATATGACTCTGTCATTGTACATGTGGGTGTGAATGTTCTGTGACGTACCTCCCTGGACTACATGAAAAGAAACATGGAGGAGGTCTCGGATTATGTAGCTCAGGTGTGTATGATCCTAGCCCTGAGCAGCATCCTACACTCACCCAGAATGATACCACAGTACAAGCAGAAATTGATTGAGTTTAACAATTGGCTAAGTTCCTGATGTCATTCTAAGGGGATCCATTATCTGTCTGTCTGGCATTACATGATTGACAGACCTCAATGCTTTGCCAGAGATGGCCTGCATCTGTCAGCCGTGGGCTTCCTGATACTGGCCAAGGCTCTTGCTACCCCTATAGTGCCTCTTTTAGGTGGTGTTCCAAACACTAAATTACCACCATAACAGCTACAGACAAATGCAATCTGAGAGTCATGCTACTCAACGCTAGAAGTTTAAATCTCAAAATGCACTCACCTGAAGCACTCCTTAAAATGGAGAACATTGACATTTGTACTGTAACAGAGACTTGGTTCAAGGCAGCAGGAAGCACCCCTGCACTACCAGGCTGGACTCATTCCACACATTTCAGCCCCCAAACTTGAACCGAAGCTCCAAAGGTGGTGGTGTTTCCATATTCATAAAGGATGCACACACCTCCAGACTGGTAACCCAGCATAATGCATCAGAGATACTTCAGGTGCAGCTAACATTGGGTAAGACAGCGATTCAGGTTGTAGGCTGCTATAGGTCCCCAACCATGTTCCAAGACTCGTACTCCATGTTCTTAACCACACTGGAGAATATTAGGGTCCAACTTAACACACTCATACTGGGCAGCATCAACTACCCCTCCATTAACTGGGAAAACTACTCATGTACCAATACACTTGCTCAACATTTTCCTGGAATTCATTAATTCCAATCCCTGGACCAGCTCATTATTACCCCCACTAGAGTTAGTAACATCTTTGACGTGGTCATTACTAACATGGGCGACCATTGCTCTATAGTAGTAGTCAACTGATCCCTGGTTAGATCCGATCACAAACTAATAACCTTGGAAATCCACATCCCTCACACCCCCCACCCCCTGCAAAGGTAACCACCATGAAAAACTTCTCCAAAGCTAACATTGGGCTCCTAAAAACAGAGGTGGCTAACTTCATGGTACCCATGCAAATGGAGAATAGTTGCATGACCGCCAAATCATACACCAATGCACTGTATGAACACATACACAAATGCATGGATCTCGCCATACCCAATAGAAGCAAGATGCTCTCCTCCAAAAAAAAGGAAGCCAATCTGGTAGTCCCCTACCATAAACAAACTCTACAACAGAAGGAGGAAACTGATGCGAAATAAGGTGAAGTCCCAAGACTGGAAAAACTCCCTTATTGGCCTCTACAAAAAGTTGAGATCCCTCATCAAATCCTCTAAAGCTAGCTATGAAAACAGAATTGCAGCAGATAGTAAAGACAATCACAAGGCCTTCAATAGTTATGTAAAGAATCTCCATGGAAATACCCAGATTTGCTCTGAGCTATTGCACAATGGTACCTCCAATATACCGAGCCAACAGATATTGTCAATATACTGGCCGACAGATTCAGTGCCAACTTTACCCCCCCCCCAAAGGACCAATCACAATGCCAGTAGATTGCCAGGCACCCAGTAATTACTGCTACACAGGTTAAAACAGCACTGTCCAAGGCCAAGAATACAGCTTCTATGGGACCTGACAATATCCCTGGCTGTGTTTTACATGAACTGCAGAGTAAACTGGCACCTCACCTGTGTGCCCTGTTCAATCACAGCCTCACCTCAGGCTTTGTCCCTACTGAATGGTGCACTGCTACAGTCATCCCTCTCCACAAGGGAGGAGAGACTACAGACCCTGGGAACTAGCACCTGATTAGCCTGACAAGTCTGATATGCAAAGCTATGAAAAGCATCATTATGGACGTAATAAACAAGGATATATGGAATCTCCAAACTCTGGAAGCCACACAGTTTGGTTTTGTGAAGGGGTAGATCATGCCTGCTCTACCTGGTTTACTTATCTAAGTCACCAGAGCTGTGAATGAAGGCCAGGTAATTCATACAGCCTACTTTGATCTGGCCAAGGCCTTTGATACCATTCCCCACTCAGGAATCATAGAAAAACTCACTAAGCTAGGCATAAATCCCTATATCACTAGGTGGGTTGCAAACTGCCTCAAAGATAGAACCCACAGTGTAAACGTAGCTGACTGCAAGTCAGACTGTCAACCAGTCATGAGTGGAGTCCCACAGGGTTTGGTCCTGGGTCCTCTCCTGTTTGATATCTACTTCTCTGAAGTCCAGGTCAACATAAAGGGACTCTGGCTGACAAAGTTCAAACATGATTGCAAGTTGGGAGCTATTATTAACTCCCCAAGTGATGCTGACATCCTATAGAAGGCCCTCACTGAGACCAATGACTGGTGTCAGAACTATGGCCTTAAGCTCAATGCCAAAAAATGTGTCGTCAACCCCTTTGAGAAAAACCCGCTTCCTATGAACTGCCACATCAGTATTAGTCCACTGAACACAGAAGGCGTTATAAGATATCTGGGAACACAAGTTGACAGCAACCTCTCTTTTGACCACCACATTGCCACTGTGGTTAGAAAGTTCTTCTATGTGGCACATCTCATTACTTGGGGTTTTGCATCCAGGAAGAAAGAGGTCAATGTCTCCCTCTACTCTTCCCTCATTAGGTCAATCATTTAGCACAATGCCCCATTTGGCATGTATCTCACTAGACACCTGCAACAACTGGAGGGGCCACAAAAGTACCTCACAAAGAGGATCCTAGGCCTTAAACACTTTTCCTATATGGACAGACTCAAAAATCTCCAACTATTCTATGTCTCATATAGCCTACTTAGAGGCGATCTCTGCTTGACGTACAAAGCCATGTCTGACCCAGCTCTGTTAGAAATGCTACATCTAAAGAAATCTCAATCCCTCCACACCACACACTCCAGAGACCTCAACCTCATTACCACAATCAACAGAATACGCTGGAGGGACAGGTTCATAACCCAGAGACTGCCCATGCTGTGGAATAGGCTTCCCAAGAGCACATTACTGGCCCTCTTCAAGAGAAATATTGATAAGTGGATGGGAAATATTAAATTCACCCCGGGGATCACTCCAGTGGCTGTACTCGACAGAGGCACTGGGAAGTAAGGTCAGGTGACATGATGCCAGGGTAATCCTAGGGGCTAGGCTTGTAAAGGCTCCAGGGCCATTAGCCTAGTACACACCTATGAACCTATATCTGGCAGGTCTTGAATGGACTACATCAAGATTAAAGCATTTAACTAATAGCTAAGTGAGACAATACAGTCTCAGTGTTATGTGGTTATTATGAAGGATTTCAAAACATGGTATTTTTACATAGGATTAGTTAAAAATAAGTCTTCCTGCAAATATTTTCAGAATGTAATTATACCAAGTTTAATTCTGTTGGTACAAATGTGCTCTAATGTTCCAGTTCTCTGTGTCCAGGTGATAATGACTTAAATTTGTAAACCTGCTATATTGAATTTTCTTGTACGTTATTTAATGCAAAGTATCAGTGACCTATGTATAGTATTTCAAGTTTTGATTTTTATATTTACATTTGAAAATGAGCCTAGTTGCACTCATGCTTTTTAAACATATATAAAAGAACACACAATGTAGAAGTTCTTACCTTTCTTCTTCCTTCAATTTCTCCAGTTTGAATATTACTCCATATCTTGTCATTCTTTTATATGATGTTTGGAACAGATTAATTTATCACGGGACATCTTTAAGGGGAAGGAAGGGGTAGCAGAGTAGGTAAGGGTAGATGGGGTTAAGAAGGATGGGTAGGAAAGGCAGGTTGTAGACTGAGAGTGGGTGAGAAAGGGTTAACTAGTGGAAGGAGAAGGGAGTAAGTCAGGTATGGAAAGGGGAGGGCCTTTAGGGTTTTTGAAGTGGGGAGTTGCTTGCTGCAATCCACATTTTGGCATGATTTTGTGTAGTGCAGGATCACATTCGAGACGACCTCATGTGGTAGTTGTAAGGTAGGCCTTGGGTGATTATTGTGGAAGAAGAGTGAGTACAACTTTCCGGCATTGGAAGATAATCCTTTTTTTTTTTTTTTTTGGTTGGCCACTTGCATAGCTGAGTGGTTAGCGGCCCTCCAGCAACTGGAAATGTAGCCAAGGGGTCTTGATGTAACCGGTGGAGGGGGTTTTACTTCAAGAAAATGTGGTTTATTACATGTCATTGGCATGCTTACCATTTGTTGTGCCTCTTGTTGGCATGTAGCTGCTTTTCAGGTTTTATGGCAGGTGCGATGAATGCTATGTCCACCGAGGTTACCCCTGTGTTCTGGTCATCGGTAGAGCATCTTCGAGGGTTTCAGTGGGGTTTACGAAAATGATTCCATTAGGGTGCCTTCATGGCCAAAGAGTTTGCTGCCATGGATTTATGCGTCTAGCTGGCGATCAGACACTTGTTTATGTTTAACTGTACACATGAAGTACTTTGTAAAGCACATCCCATAATCTGAAGTACCTTTTGAGATACTCTTTTATCTGAATAAATTAGTTTGTTTCATGTAGTTCCCTGTACTCTAAATTGTTTAAGGAATGTGATAGTTTATTAAGAATCGTGACTGAAATATTAAAACACCTAAGACCATACCATTTTTATTGTCAATGCTGACTTTTACTTTACAGGCATCTAACAGACTTAATAATGCTTACTGAAGGAGGAGTGGGATCTGTCCTGGCTAAGAGCCTTCCAGTTGTTGGGCTACTCAGGTGTGCAGGACAACAATGTGGCAGAGTTTTTTTTTCCTGTTACTATTTGTATGCAAGGGAGGTTTACAGGGCAGTGGTGTTTCTTGCATGCCCTGGGGTTGTGCAGCTGAACGATCGTGGGATGGGTCTTGGTGGTGTTTCTGAGTGAGTTGGCCAAATGGGTGGTGTTTTGCAAAAGTTGTTGTTGTGTTTTGATGAGCTAGGCGGTATTGGGGCTCTTTTTGTGGGCAACATGACCTGCGTGTAACGGCCGTTAATGTGCATGCACGGTCTGGCCTGCAGTGCCTTTGTATAAAAAAAAAAAAAAAACGGTTTGTACATAATACTGTAGGCTCTTACCTCGAGGAGAAAATGGGAAAGTGGATTGGGGCAGGCTTTTTTGTTACATCTGGTATATGAAGCTCCAGTATTTCAGAAGTTACAATAATTTAACCAGTAATACCATGAGGCATGCTGTATTCAACACAGGTGCAGTACCCTTTCTGATGAGGTGTTGCTGCTCATCATCGATCTAATTACTTTCAGCCAACCTGCTGACATAACAGATAGCAGGTATATTATTTAATCAATGTTGGGAAATTAGGAAGAGTGGGAATGAATGGAAATCTATAAAAAAAAAAATAGATGCATTATGTGAAACGTCCTTGCAAAGAAGTGAAACAGAATGAATGTTGCTTCCCTTAGTAAAGCTTCTTATGTACTATGAAGTGTCTTTAATTCTGTGTCATAATAAGAGGTTTGACATGCTTTTCCCCTATTAGATCTTTGTTGTAGTTTACATGGTCTTAATTTCAATTCTTAGCAGGGGTCAATATTTAACCTTGTGACTTGATATAAAATAAAAAAAAAGATGATTCATCCAAATGCCATGTGGCTGACAACATAGTGATCCAGGGACCACACGATAAGCATTAGTATACTCTTTACAGAAATAAGCTAGTGAAGGGCAGCAATTGTATTTTGTTGGTGTATTTAATTTTTTTTCCGACTCATTTCACTTACAGTGCTCTTATCTCATTCCAGGCATCCAAGGGCAATATGGGTGATGTCCAGGCGCTTCGGCAGAGGTGGGAGAACATTGTGGCCCAGGTGGAGGAACTCTTCATGGAGATGCCAGGTACTGACACCACAATGGTAAGGGCACAGGGCCCCAACACTCATAAGAGATGGCAGATGGCAAAGGGCAACCAGGTAGCTAGAGGCAAGAGAGCACATCGGGCATCACCAGCCGAGGAAGAGACAGCAGTGATCTCAACATTGGAGTCAACACTTGCTGCTCTGCCAGATAATGTTCCTACAGTCCCTGTTGGGGGGGGGGAGGTAGTGGGAGCAGGGGTAGCAGAAGTAGGGGGCAATATGTGGTGATAACAGCTGTTTCAGTTGTTGAGAACAAAGGCTATATAAAACAAATTTATTAGTGGAATATATACAACTGCCACACAAAAATACTGCATTTTTGTATTCAGACATGAAAACCAAAATTGATACAAGTAACAGCTTTTACAAGATCTGCCTTATTACAGAATGCTGTCAGGAAAGTGCAAACCAAATCAAGCCACAGAGTCATAAAGATACCCAAATGAACCTAATTCATAAATGTTTTCAATATTGTTAAATATTTGTTTTTTTTCTCTAACTTCATTTTTTAAGCTGAACATGTATCTGTGACAAAGCTTTTTTTTAACACAATGAAATCAGAAATAAAAATTTAAATAATGTAAGTATATAATTTGTAAAGATGAAAACTTAAATTATGTAAGGATCATATGATCTGTCTACACTTTAGCACAAAAAATTAAGGCTATCTTTCCGCCTATGTTGGGTTTAGTTCCTTTGACTTACATTTGTGTAGTCTGTGATGTTGAACATGACATTGAATTAGACACCCCTTGGATCACCTCTGTAAAGCATTTGGACAATAGCTAGTGGCCTTATGTGGGAACACATAAATAAAATAATGACTTAACATAGATAATATAACTGATTAGGGGAAAAAAACAAAATTATAATAACTAACACGCCACACTGGTTATATATAGAAGTTACGCAGGCTATTATATATTTTTGTTTTGTTTAGCTATCTTTTACAATTTTTTAAGTTTAAAGGAACCTGCACTGTCATCACTCAATAAATATTCATTTAAGCAGGACACTGATAAGACTGACATTCAATATATTTCAAGTTCAATTGGAATAGAAAGGCACAGTAAATTGTGATATATATATGCAACATCCATTCAAGGCAATAGAAATATGTATTTGCCTAATTAATGATAAAAATTGTGCCAGCCCATGCCAGTGTTATACTGGTAAGACTACGGAATCAGTTTAACTGTAATGTGACCTCCAAATGAGCTTCAGATTTTATATAACTGATAATAGACTTAAAGAGTAATACCACATTTCCCCGAAAATAAGACCAGGTCTTACACTTTTCCCCCCCTCCAAAATACATATTAGGGCTTATTATCAGGGGATGCCTTATTTACCCCCCCCCCCGTAAAACAATCTACATTTCTTCATTTATTCATGTACAAAAATTGACATTTATTCATGTACACAAATCAGCCTTTAATCATGTACACAAACTGACATTTATTCATATACAAAAATCAACATTTATTTATGTACACAAATTGACATTTATTTATGTACACAAATTGACATTTATTTGGTACTTTTCCATTATTGGGCAACAGTTCTAGGTAATGCATTAACAGTTGTGTGAAAATTCTACGTAAACAGTGCAACAAACATTTCAACTTCAGAGTATCTACTCCTTCACTTTCACAGTGCAATATTTCATGCTTAACAGAAGGTACAGAAAATTCTCAATACATGTGTATTGGAGGAGGGGAATAAAACAGGTGAATAACTGCCACTTTTTGAGTGGTGATGCTTTCTTTATTCCTTACCCAAACCATAAGAGAAGAATGATGGAAAGTCATAAAAATGAAGTCTGGGAACTAGTGGCCTTACTTTGTAATTACCCCTTGATAATGAAACGTTACTTTAATACAATAAAGTCAAAAAACTGACAAGAGCTTGCTGGCAGCTGAAAGCAGAAGCGATCCATTCTGTTGCCCAGATAATGGAAAAGTTACTCAAATACAGTCATGTCATCTTCTAGAACATTGTCATAAGTCTCCAAACCCCTAATTCTGGCCTGAATTTCTTGCGACTCCATTTTCTGTAGAACCATTGGCCCCAATCTGTCATGCCTAACAATAGAGCTCTGCTTAAATGAGCACTGCTTGTCCATGTAGCCTGCTCATAGTGCATAGGCAACACAGCTGTTAGTGATTTTATCCCATGAATTCTTCACCCAAGTCATAACCTCTTGCATGCTAGTCTTCTCAAAGTTTCCACGCTGATTTCTCTCCATTCTATTTTCAATGTAGCCATTGAGTTCCGTGCACAAATGATCCTTGAATGACTTGTTTATTGCACTATCAAGAGTCTGGAGATAGGCAGTCATTCCTGCAGGAATCATTATTTGATCTATTCTTCTCTATGCAAGGAAGTTCTTTATGTCTTTAGCGCGGTGAGTGCTGGCTAAATCCCAGACTAGCAGACCTCGTTCGCCACTGCGCAAAACAAGTGGCAGCATTACATCGACCCACTTCCTTATAACTGCTTATGTGCACCAGGCTTTTTCAGTTTCAAGAATGCAAATGCCTAAAACACGTTCAATCTTATCTTTCTTGTCCTTATTAATGATTAGAGGTGGGGTTTTCTTTCCATCTAGAAGAATTGCCAAAATACAGGTAACATGTGCACTTTCATAACCAGTGGAGGGAATGTAGATTGACGAGGCACCCCTCTGATCAGTTGTTGTTTGAGATCCTTGGCCCATTAACACTGTAGTTTCATCCATAACAATCATGTTAGAGAGTTGGTATTTAGAAAAGTCAATGGCATCAACAAAGGACTTGAATGCAAGTGCACATTTAATAACTTCAGTATCTTCCAGCTTGAACAGTGCTGTCAATCTTCTTAGAAAGAGTTCATATCGCTGAAGGAAGCCATCCAGCCAATGTTGTGATGCTTTGAATTCTTCTGGGGATATTTCTAACTGTGGTGCCATTGCAAGGGCAAATGCTTGAATATCAGCCCTGCGCACAACCAAAGCCTTTGCTCTCCTGTTAGCAATCCATTCACAGATGATGTCTTCCAGCTCAGGAAATAATGGTTGCTGACCTGATCCACACCTGCATTTCTTAGCATTTCCCTCATCCACCTGTTGACTGAGGTTATCGTACTCTGCTTGCCATGTATGGACCATTTGGAGATCCAACTTCTTCTCTTTGCAGAAAGCCATCAGATTCTTTCCCCGGGAGTCCTCCATAATTCCTTTCTTGTACTCAATGGAATAGCTCTTTCTTTTTGCACTCATCTTGTCTGGGGGGTGTTAATTGAAGACTTACGAGACATGAGTGGCAGCAAAAATGGTGACAGTTAAGAAGACACAACCACACCCATTCGTTATCAAGTGTGCACATTTTATGTGTGTTGTCTGTACTTTGACCAATCAAAGTACACTTGCCAGTTTTTATGGGCCAAGGATCTCAAACATCAATTATAAGCAAGGATTAGGGTAAGAGTAAGAATAGCGGAGGACTCCCAGGGAAAGAATCTTATGACTTTCTGCAAAGAGAAGAAGTTGGGTGTCCGAATGGTCCGAAAATGGTGAGCAAAGTACGATAACCTCAGTCAACAAGTGTCAATAATATCATTATTTTATAATTCAACACGTCCGTCATGTGTTTTTGACAGTTTTAACTGGGGCTTATTTTTGGGGTAGGGCTTATATCATGACCAAGCTGGAAAACCATGCTAGGCCTTATTCTGTGGTTAGGTCATATTTATGGAGAAATACGGTAACTGCATTGGGTCCCCTGTAATGAATCTTTAATTCTTTTTTATGAAACCATTGTGTGTGTAAAAAGCTATTTCTCAATGAGATATGGAGAATGTAAATGGCATATCCAGGCATACACTATTAACCATTTGAAATGTCAGGACTCAAAATGTTGAGTCCCAAAATGTGAAGATTGAATTATAGAAAATTTGGACTTACACGTGCAAAAGTCTGAAATGGTCATTTTTTTGGAATATTTCCTTTTCTCTTTTTTAATTTCTCCAAATCTTTTAGGTTTCTAATACCATGACAGGAACGGACCCCATTCCTAAATCAGGGTATAATTAAAGTTCATGAGATTGGTATTGTTTTGGTCTTTGATGTTAGCCAAAAGTGCTCTCTGCAGCACACATGATGTTCCCAGATCTGACCCCTTCTGCAATGCAAATGGAATTACAGGTATAGGTACCATTTCTAAATAGGATTGTCGATTCTTTTTTTATTAGACCCATTGCTTAAACTATTATTGGAACTGTCTGAATATCTTTATTCCACATTGTTCTCATTTCTTCCTGCCAGTCCTGATATTTTATGACTATGTGTCTCTCTGCACATGAGACACAGCAATTGCAAGCTGTAATAATCTCAATGATCAAGACTACTTTAGCCTTTTTATCATGAACTACTAGATCTGATTTTCTCACATCTGTTTTTTGAACTGTTAGTAATGGGTGATCCCATGTGATGTGCACTTCATCATTCTCTACAATGCTTTGTGGTCCATTTTCCAGTGCTTCTCAGCTGTTTCTGCATTGTAGTGTTTGCACAATCCCCAGTGCAACAGTCTTGCCATGTTATTATGCTTTTCAGTGTACAGGCCCTCTGCCATGAGTACTTTACACCCCGCAACAAGGTATGCAGCTGTTATCAGTTCTTATTTACAGAACCTATATTTGTCTGTTTCTCCCACATGTTCAATGGACATTGTAAATCAGTATCCTGGGCTGACATTATTAACCTTTCATCCTTCGGTTTCAACCCACCTCTCCTTAGCCATTCCTGAGTCAAATCCTGATCAACATGAGGTTGTTCCAGGAGATGTCTAAACTTGACACTATATTTATGACTTTTCCACATTTCTTTCCTTCTTATCTGATCATTCTTATATTATTTCTTTTGTTTTTTGGCACATTCAGTTGCTATATGAATTTTTGACTGCTTCTGATTTGATTTCTATTCCCACTGGACACCAGAATATTCTGCTAAATTGAGCAGTGAAATCATCTTAGACTTCCTCTCCTCATGTTTTAAAACTTTCACTATGTTTAGAACCGATGAGGTCAGCTAATATGCAAGCAGTCCTATGACTACAGATCTATGCATGTAATCAATTTTGAGAAGGCCCATACCTCCTTCATAGTGTGGAACATATAATCTTGGTATGCATTGATTTTTATATATCATTTGATAAACATGAAGCATTTGTTTTGTTTTTCTGTTCAACTGATACAATATCTATTGGGGTGAGTCAATCACACCAAAACTGTAAGTTTGAACAGACAGAGCAAAGTGGTTTATAGCTTGGACTTTATTCCTATATGTCAATGTTCTTTTCAATATTAGTTTTAGTCTTATGAAGTATTCCTTACTGAGTTTTATTTGCATTTGTTCATGTTTTATTGCTAATCCTTCTTCAGTTCCCAAATATTTATACACTCCTTCCTGCTCAAGTTACTTTATATCACATTCCTTTCCCAGACTGATATTTTCTTGATAGTGCAACATTCCTGCTTTAATCATTGCTTGTGTACATTTATCAAGACCAGTTGTCATTCTTATATAACCTGAGAAAGTTTTAACTCGCAGTTATGCCTTTAGCCCCTCGTCTGATGAACTGTACAGTTTTAATTCATCCACAAAAAGTAGATGAGAATTCTTTAAACAGGGTTGTTTTCTGGAAGACAAAATGTAAACAAGACCTCTTCTGTTAAGTAAATATCTTAATGAGTTAATGGAAAAAAAAAACAAAACAACACTTGTGAGAAAGAATCATCCTGAAATACTCCACTTTTAATTTCTTATCCCCAGGATAATAATTTTCCCTTTGTCATGGCTTAATGGCAAAGTGGTTTGCCACCATTTCATGCTCGCTGTAATGTAATTGGTCAGTGTAGGGAGTATCTTATACATCCATAAGCACTCCTTTATTTGTGAATGTGGGATAATGTCAAATGCATTTTTGTAATATATCCGTGCCATACATAGATTCTTCCCCTTTTTACAATTCTCCATTATGGATTTACTCAGCAACAAATGATCCTTTATTCCATATGACTTTCTTTTGTTATCCTTTTGTTCTATTGTTATGATTGAATTTTTTTCTAAATGACTATAAGCTCTCTCTGAATCAATTCCAGTATACAGTTTGCTCATCATTGGATAGCAGGTTGGTCTATAGTTTTTAAGATGGCTTACAGGTTCACTGTTAAGGAGGAGTACTGCTTTTCCTTGTTGAAATGGCTGGCTTCTGTTCAGGATGTACATATAATTAATTCTTACTCAGGGCTAAATCTTTGTGTAAAGATGTTAATAATTTTAGACAGAAATTAGGTACTGCATCTGGGCCAATGGTTTTCCATTTAGGAGCTTTTCTTATTTTTGTTCCAATTTCATATCCTGTGCACTTGAACTCCTTACTGTTTCATTTAATTTTTCTATCCATTCTTTCTGATATTCCACAGGGTCTTCATAAATATTTCTCTGAAATGTATGTTTCTTCTCTTTTTACTAGTGTTTCTCTTCCTTTTGTTTTGTTTCCAAGTTCTCTGTTTTGGGGCATAAATGAATTGCTTGTTTTGTACTTTTCCTTTATATTTACCTGCATATCTTCTATGCTTCTTTGCCTGTGCTGATATCTTTAGATTATTATTTACAATAGTGTACAATCTATCCTGTTTTGTTCTGATACTGTGAATTGCTTTTACCACATTTGTTTTTCTAAGTATTTTTGTTAATTTGCCCTCTCTTCTATATTCTTCAAGAGTAAGATTTCTTAATTGCTTTATAGTTCTCTATATTTGCTACTTCCATGATAGCATTTTATTATATTTCCTTTCCCTTATTGCTCTATATTTTTGAGGTAAGACTTTATCTGTTATTAATTTAGCTACATGGTAATATATCCAATTTATTTCTATCACATAAATATCTGTTAATAATTTGATTGCTGTATTCATCTGTTTTATCAGACTTATACCATTTTGGGTCTTATTTACTTTCTGTAATCTATTTCTTTCATCAGTCTTAATGTGTCTATCCATCTCTATAAAATCAAGCAACTTTTCCCTTAGATCATTTTCTTCTAAACTGAGAGCACATTCTTTGCTCTCTGTTTCCTGTAGATATTCTGCAGAATGCCCCAAAGCATCTTCCTGTGACATATCCTCTTCTGTTACATCCTGGGTCATTTGCTGCTCCTTCATATGGGAATTCATTGGCCCACCACCCCACAACATTGCCTGCCTCACAGTTGTCAATGTTTCCTGCTCCTTCCTTTGCTGAGCACTTCCAAATGAGATTTTGTTCTTCTTTCCTTTTGAAGGCTCCAGACAGCATCATGTGGCAAGTGATCAGATGCTTCATGTTCTACCTGTTTTACTTTAGTGTGGGAACTCATTGCTTCATCATACTGTGAGATTACCTGGGCTGCATTTTCTAAACTAAATCCTTCACTTTGAAGTAAGCCATAACTACAGTTTCTACTTTTTTAACTTCTCCATTACTAATCTTCTTTTCTACTTCTCCCCATTGGTTTATTTTTTTGTATTATGAAACTTTCCATATCCAGGTGTCTTTACCTGTATTTCCTCAAATATCTCAGGTGCTGCTTTTTTTTCTATTGATTAGTTCTGCTTTCTCCTTTGCATAAACATTGCACTATATCAAATCTCTTTTTCTTTCCCATGTCCTTTTTCTTTCTTCAAATGTCTCACACTCCATCTGTTATTCCTTAATTTGGGGACTCATTGTTCCATCACGCTGTCACATTACCTGTGTTGGACTTTCTACATTAAATCCTTCAGTTTATAGATATTCCATAACTTCACTTTTTACTTCTTTAACTTCTACCTCACTGTTCTTGCCTTCTGTGTTCCCCTTTTGTGTTCTTATTTTTTGTAATGGGGAATTTTCCATAGCTGGATGCCTTTGCTTGTATTTCTCTTCAAATATCTTTGGAACTGCTTTTTGTATTGATTAATTTGGTTTTCTCTTTTGCAAAAATATTGTGCCATATCACATCTCTTTTTCTTTCTCATGTCCAAGTTTTTTTAGACATTTCAAAAAATCTGTCTGGATTTTGTTCTTTATATTTTCACACTTCCTCTGTATCTTCTTTTTCCAGGTGGCCCAAAGTTGTCTATGTAATGTCTTTCATGGATCTGTTGTATTAATGAATGAACATTTTCATTTGAAGCTCTTGACTATTTTTCTAGTGCAAGTGATTGTCTTTCCTCTAATTTATCTCTTAATCTTTCTGAGTATCTTTATCTGTAAATTATGGGTTTCTTGTATAATATAATAATACATAATTTCTTCCTTATCCCCAATAGTCCATTCCATCATCTTTATGGCTTTTTTTTTGGCCTGTCAGTTTTTGTGTTTTTTGTTGACTACTTCTTCCTTCTACAACAGTGGAGTCATCCTCCAACTGAGCCTGGCATAACACCATTGTAGGAATATTTCTGTGTTTTGTGGATTCTACACTGCCATTTTTTCCAGTAATGGCACCTGTGTGCACATCAGGATTGGGTACTTTTTTTATCCTGGGACTTGTGTACCTGGCTATCTTTTTTATTTTTTTAACCTATGTGCTTTGCAAGATACAGTATATGTATCAGTGTCATCTTAGCGATATTTTCTGAAAACAAGGTCCACCATGTAAAGGCACTCACCAAGACCTAAGGCTGAATTCATTTTCAGCAATATTATTCTCCTTTTCTTGTTGATTTCATCATCATCTCTCCATTTGCGCCCTTTTCTCTGCAGTATGGCAGTCCTCAAGTTGGTATGCGTGCGTGTGTGTGTGTGTGTGTGTGTGTGTGTGTTTGTGTGTATAAATATATATATTATATATATATATATATATATATATATATATATATATATATATATATATATATATATATATATATATATATATATACGTTCAGTGGATATGAAGGTCTGGCCTCCCACATGGGGGGGGGGGTCAAGGGTGCTTGCCGCCCCATACAATACAAGTTTCAAGGGAAAGAGTGATATTTTATATTAGAGTGGATTTTATCTTGTTTTTTTTTTTTGTTTTTCGATGTTTCAGGACTTGGCATTGCTAGTTCCAACTTTACAAAATGGAACCTGCATATGTTATGTATTACAGAGCATACAGTCTTTTTAATAATTCATTTGTTTTGTGAAATGAGATTGGCAAGATTATGTAATAAAAGCTAAATATTATTAATAAACACACATGCTCACTGGATAGAAATATCAGCAAGCCTGTTGTGAATCAAGCATTGCCAACAGGAAGAAGTTTGGTCACCCCAGCTACATACACTGCAAAGCAGAAAACACAGGTCACTCACTTCTTGAAAACTTATCTGTCGTAGATTTGTGTCTTCTTCCATTAATTTACTATTTTCCAGTAATGACAGAACACAAAAGGAAAGACACAGGTATATGATAAAGTAATATTCAAGAAACAAGCAGCCCATGTCTTTATTTCTGTATTTTGTGAATGCACTATGCAAGAATGGGGATGTACATGCCATAAACATGTGCAGTATATCAGTAAGCTGTCTTGCAGCTGACATAAAAGGCAGAAACAAATAAAGGTCCATCATGCAATGACATTATTTTAAAAAGGTAAGCAATTTCTTCCGTAAATAATGTCATTGTATAATAGCATTAGTACACTTTTTTTACTGTGGGTAATGCATGACTTACTCATACTGGCTTTGTTTTATGATTTGGGTTTTGCCCTTGTGAATCAACCACACCATTTGTGGGTAAATCATGCACCTTATAATCATTCATGGATTATTGCTAAAATCTAGGCTTTAAAAGCCATATATTTGAATGTTTTTTATTTTATTAAGTTTTAGGCTTTATTATTATTATTTTTTTCAGAATGGCAGCCTGGTTGACTTGGTAAATTACTTTCACTTTCCATTTCAGGAGTGTTTTTTAATACTTAAAGGAATTTTATGTTATAATTTTTTAAACATCTTTGTAAGACACAGCTGCAACAGTGACATAGGTAATCATAGATTAATGGAAAAGAAAACAAATCATAGTTACATGGCTCTCTGTTTTTCAACAATTATCATTCACTCCAAAATTATATAAATTACTCAGTTCCTGATAACTCTTAAAACACATTCCTCCTGAACAAAACTCTACAAATATTGTACCTGCCAATTCCATTTATTTCTATGCAAGTTACTCCTTCCCTTTTCTAAACATCCCACCTCCAACTCTTTAGTCTCTTTTACAATATTTCATACTTTAAAAAGAGTTGATTTAGATTTTGATATCCATTTTCTAGTAATCGCTTTTTGACAGCCAATAGCATTAAATGTAGCAAATCGTTACTATGTCTCGGAAATTCAAATCCTGTATCCCAGCTCAAAAGAATCATTTCTCTAGTGATAGCCGTTTGCTCCCCCAACATTTTTTTGTCCAGAAAAATCAACTTTGTGGAAGGGGGGGGGTATGCTACAATTAGAATGGGTGCTACCTTATGGAACTTGATCTGCATTTGCTATAGTTTCTTAAGGTCAATGACCTCACAATTGCTAGTATTATCCAGGAAAGAGGAGTAGAGTTAATATCATAGCCCTTGCTCCTAACCTATAAATGGAGGCAGTTGTATGGAGGATCTGTAACCTCAATTTCTCTATTTTGCATTCATCAATGTATCTGGTTATCAAAATCCAATTTTACACTTTTATATATTAAAAAAATAGTCCAAAATGACTGGTCCTACTATGCAGCCCCATGGAACACAGCTGGTAACCTCAAGTAGGACAGAGTGGAAACCCCATAACCTGAATTGACATGTCCTGTTGTTTAATCACTGATTTACTAATTGAACATCGTACAGAAAGTTTTTGAATTAGTAGGAATTCCCTTATGAGAAATAATGTAAAATACTTCAACGAAGTTGAGATAAACAGAATGCATTGTCAGTCCTTTATGCAGTACAGCTGCTACCTGGCCAGCTCTATAGGCATAGTCTATATGACCTGAGTTTTATTAGTGGCTAAGAAGCCTGCAAGAAATGGAGGGGGGTAGGGTAGGAATGACAAAGGGTATGCATGTTGTGCTTCCTGGGAGAAGGGTCAGGGTGTCATGTATGGCAGGGGTAAATCTGCTACTTTTTCTATGAAGGAGGTCAATTAATGTTGCAGAAGCTATGCAGAATAAGTGGAATGGAATTAGGGGTACATGTGCCCATGGGCCCAGGCTGAGGCGCTCTCAGAAAGTCATGATTCATTTCTCAAATTTAACATTTTAACATATATAATCACATTCAGAGACAAGGTAGGTCAGAACACAAGCCGTTCACATATTGTGCATGGCCATAGCCATTCCCCTATTATGCATGGCTATAGCCATTCCCATATTGTGATGGCTATAGCCATTCTCCTATTCTGCATTGCCATAGCTATTCCCCTACTGGGCTTGGTTATAGCCATTCCCCTATTGTGATAGCTATAGCAATCCCCATATTGCGCATGGCCATAGCCATTCCCCTATTGTGCATGGCTATAGTCATTCCCCAATTGTGATGGCTATACCCATTCCCCTATTATGCATGGCCATAGACATCTCCCTATTCTGATGGCCATACCAATTCCCCTACTGTGCATGGCCATAGCCATTCCCTATTGTGATGGCCATAGCCATTACCCTATTGTGCAGTGATATAGCCATTCCCCAATTGAGCATGGCCATATCCATTCCCCTATTGTGCATGGCCATAGCCATCCACCTTTTGTGAAGGCCATAGCCATACCACTATTGTACATGGCTATAGCCATTCCCCAATTGAGCATGGCCATAGCCTTGCTCCTACTAACCATGGCCATAGCCATCCCACTATTGTGATGACCATAGCCATTCCACTATTGTGCATGGCCATTGCCATTCCTTATTGTGATGGTCATAGACATTCTCCTATTGTGCATGGCTATAGACATTCCCCAATTGAGCATGCCCATAGCCATGCTCCTACTAACCATGGCCATAGCCATCCCTCTATTGTGAATGGCCATAACCATCCCCCTATTGTGATGGCCATAGCCATTCCCCTATTGTGCATGGCCATAACAATTCCCATATTGGCTATATCCATTCCTCTATTGTACATGGCTATATCTGTTCCCCAATTTAGCATGTCCATAGCCATTCCCCTACTGTGATGGACATATCCATTCCCCTGTTGTGCATGGCTGTAGCCATTCCCCTATTGTGCATGGCTATAGCCATTCCCCAATTGAGCATGGCCATAGCCATTCCCCAATTGAGCATAGCCATAGCCATCCCCCTATTGTACATGGCCATAGCCTAACCCCTATTGTTATGGCCATAGCCATTCCTCTATTGTGCATGGCCATAGCAATTCTCATATTGGCTATAGCCATTCCCCTGTTGTGCATGGCTGTAGCCATTCCCCAGTTTAGCATGTTCATAGCCATTCCCCTACTGTAATGGCCATAGCAGTTTCCCCTATTGTGAATGGCCATAGCCATTCCCCTGTTGTACAACACCATAGTCATTTCCCTATTGCGATGGTTATAGAGGTAGGGCTACAATCTTCTTCCTTCCATATCTATCATTTTACCACTAGAGATGGTGGACTGGTAATTCTACAGAATGGATACAACTGCTCTAGAGATTACTCATTATAGGTTCATAGAAGTGCACTGCATCACCAAGGGCACAGTTTTCTGACAAGACAAGCAACACTAGGATTGAAAAAAGTGCCATCATCTTCGTTGCAGATAATGCTACAAAATTCAAAATACAAGTTTGCTCATTAAGAAGCCAAAACATATTCAACAGAAGTATGTTCTCTGTGCTCCATAATGACTTTCACCATGATTTTATATAGAATATTTCTCAGGCTGATTGTTGTTTGGGTCTGACGTGAATTGTTGCTATTATAGCCTCTTGCCACTGGTCAGGACATGTCTACCTGCTACCATTTTATTTACCATGATTGGTAGCTGCTTAGTTAAGCTGCCTTTTTTTTGTTCATTACTGAAAAACTTGATTTATTAAATGTTATTTGTGGCAGCATTAGCATATCTATAGATATTTAAATGATGTATCCCTTGTCTGTATATCAGAAGGACCAATCAGATCACACTGACAGTTCTGCCTTAGCTTTTGCCCAGGATAGCCTCCTTTTCACACCACCTTAGCTATGGCTTTTGATCCTGTTCATTTTGGGTTTCGGATAGTTGACAGACAGTAAGGATAAAAAATATTTAAAAACATTTCTGCAGCTATGTTTGCTATATCCTGTGGCTGCACAGTCACTTCATGATCACTTCACTGTTTACTGATAATATGTTAGAGAGACAGTTTGTCCCTTTTAATCTTTTGATGTTATTAAATAATACCTTATTGCTTTTCTGCCTTTCAGACCAAGCTGAGTTTACAGTTAAAGATGGGAAATCTGATGCAAATATAAGTAGTTTCTGTTATTTATTTTTCATCTTGACTTGTTTTTTATGGCAAGGGACATGCTTGGATGCTAAGTATATTTTTATTCTATATTTTTTGAATTGTGCAATTCCACCAAAATGTATCTAGTTGAATTTACCCATTTATTTTGCCATACCTGTATATATTAGTGAAAGCAGATTTTGAGAGTGTCTGGATCCAATTTATTTTGCAGATAGTTTCCCAGTATGATTTCATAAGTATGAACTAGTATGATGGTGGATGAAAACTGGTATTTGTGAGGAAGTAAGGTGAGCGGGGACACTGCCTTTGTTGTTTATCCAAGGTGAGCAGGAACACTGCCTTGTCTTTGGCTATTGTATATATGGGTAAGTGGGGATGCTGCCTGTATGTTGATTTGTTTGATGTTTGATAACAGTTTTGTTGTTCGTTAGCTAACTGCATTCAAGGGTTGAGTGGGGGAACGCTGCCCTTATGTCTGTCTTTTATGTTCAATAAAGTTATGTTATTAAGCAATTTATCACGGTAAAGGTCATCAAATGTCTGTGGGTGTTTGGGTATTTATTAGGACTGTGACAAATAAAAGTAAGAAACCCTAACATGGTCTCAGAACAGAGATATTTTAAATGATTGAAAACAGAAACGCCCTATCATGTATAAAACCATGCCACACCATCTCTGATGATCCCAAGTGCTCAGAATCATTGTTTTTACCAAAAAAAGTTGTTTTACCTCAGAAGGTTCTCAATTTAGAGAATTTAATTTGCTCTTCCCAGAAAAAAATGTTATTATGGCAAAGTTTAAACCACCAGAGTCATTTGACTTCAATAACCCCTTTATCTGTCCTGCTTATAGACTTGAGGTTCACACAATTTTCTATAGTAGGCAAATTGGGCAAAGAAGCAGACAAAAGCCAAATAAATACTCTTATGTTCATAGGTAGGTACTAGGCTAACGGCCTTGGAGCCTATACAAGCCAAGCCAAAAAGGTACCCTGGCTTTTGCCACCCAAAAAAATGATTTTCATGTGCCACTGTCAAGCAGAGCCGCAAAGGTGATCCCCGGGGTGAATTTCCTATTTCCCATCTAATCATCAAGATTCTTCTTGAAGAGTGCTAACGAGGTGCTTTTTTTGATATAGATAGGTAGTTTATTCCAAAGTATGGGAAGTCTCTGGGACAGGAATGTATCCCTCCGGCATGTTCTGTTTATTGTGGTGACAAGGTTTAGGTTCTTAGAGCATGTAGCTCGGGGGGATTGGGATTTCTTTAAGTGGAGCATGTCCAACAGCTCTGGGTTTGACATAGCTTTGTATGTTAGGCAGAGATCACCTCTGAGTAGACGATATGCGACGGAGTAAAGCTGGAGTTTTTTGAGACAGTCTGTGTAGGGCATCTGTTTGAGGCTGGTAATCCTCTTTGTAAGGTATTTCTGCAGCCTTTCCAGTTGTTGTAGATGTCTTGTGAGGTACATACCAAAAGGGGTGTTGTACTCTATAATGGGTCTAATGAGTGATGAATAGAGGGGAACAATGACCTCTTTTTTTCTGGATGAGAAACCTTTTGTGATGAGGTGTGCCACGTAGAAGGATTTCCTGACTACTGTGACGATGTGATTATCAAAGGAGAGACTACTGTCCACCTGTGTCCCAAGGTCTCATCACACTTTCAGTGTTAAGTATACTACCACCTATTTTGTAGTTCAGGGGTGCAGAGTTTTTACCAAAGGGGATGACAATGCACTTTTTGGCATTGAGCTTGAGGCCATGGCTTTGACACCAGGCATCTGTCTCAGTAAGGCCCTTTTGTAGGATGTCCACATCGTTAGGAGTTTCGATTATGGCTCCTAGTTTGCAGTCATCTGCGAACTTCATTAGCCAAAGACCTTCTGTGTTAGCCTGTACTTCAGAAAAGTAGATACCAAACAGGAGAGGACCCAGGACTGAACCCTGTGGTACTCCACTCGTCACTGGTCTGAAGTTGGATTTGGAGTCTGCTACTTTCACAGTGTGGGTTCTGTCAGTGAGCCAGTTGGAAACCCATCTTGTGACATAGGGATTTATACCTAGTTTAGTGAGTTTATTTATAATTCCAGAGTGGGGGATGGTGTCGAAAGCCTTGGCAAGATCTAGATAGGCTGTGTAAACCACCTTACCCTTATCTACGGCTTTGGTGACTGCTTCAAAGAAGTCTATCATGTTTAGGAGACATGATCTGCCTTTTAGAAACCTGAACTGGGTCGGGTCCAGAGTTTGGAGATTACAATGTCTTTGTTTATAAGTTCCATGATGATACATTCCATGGCCTTGCAGACCAGGCTCGTCAGGCTAATGGGGCGGTAGTTCCCAGGGTCCATGGTGGCTTCCCCCTTGTGGATTGGGATAACCATTGCTGTGCAACATTCAGCAGGCACAAAGCCTGTGGTGAGGCTATGATTGAACATCGTACTTAGGTGGGGTTCCAGTTCGTTCTGTAGTTCATGTAGAATGCAGCCTGGGATGTTGTCTGGTCCCATGGATGCTGTGTTCTTGGCTTGAAGAGTGTGGTTTTTACCTGTGCAGCCATGATTACAGGAACTTTGCATTCTTCCGATATAGGGATGGCTCTTTAGGGGGTGAGAGGGGGTAAAGTTAGCACTGAACCTATCTGCCAGGATGTTGGCAATATCAGTTGGGTCTATATATTTAGTGCCATTGTGCTGTAACTCAGAGCAGATCTGAGTGTTGCCATTGAGATTCTTGACATAGCTATAGAATGCTTTGTGGTTGTCTTTAGAATCAGTGGTGATTTTGTTTTCATAACTAGCTTTGGAGGATTTTATCAGGGATCGCAGCTTCTTACTAGGGTGGACCAGGGAGCTCATCCACTTGTGGGATTTTACTCTCTTTTGCAACAGTTTCTTCCTTCTGTTGTACAGTCTGTTTATGGCAGGGGACCACCAGATTGGCTTCCTTTTTTTGGAGGATAGCGTCTTGGTTCTGTTTGGGATAGCACGATCCATGCACTCATGTAAGTGCTTATAAAGTGCAATTGTGTAGGATTCAGTAGTCGCAACTGTATTGTCCATCTGCATTGGTGTCATGAAGTTCACCACTTCTGTCTTAAGAAGCATGAAGTTGGCTTTGGAGAAAATTTTTAACATGGTTTCCTTAATGGGGGGTGTGGGCAGGATGTGGATATCTAGGGTAATTAGCTTATGGTCATATCGGACCAATGAGGCGTTGACTTCAGGTGTGGAACACCGGTCACTCATGTTGGTAAAGACTAGATCTAGGATATTGTTGCCCCTGGTGGGGGTGTGGATAAGTTGATCCAGGATATTGGAGTTTATGAATTCCAGAAAGCTTTGAGCAAAGGAGTTGGTACATGAATAGTTTTCCCAGTTAATGGTGGGGTAGTTGAAATCGCCCATTATTAGGGTGTTTGGTTGAACCCTAATATTCTCCAGTGCGTCAAGAAAAGAGGAGTGGGAATCCTGGGGCAAGGTGGGTGATCTGTAGCAAGCTACAATTTGGATTGCAGTTTTGCCCAGAGTTAGTTGCAATTGGATAACCTCGGCTGCATTATACTGAGCAACTAGCCTGGAGGTGTGGATATCCTTAATGAATATGGACACACCTCCGCCTTTAGTGTTCCGGTCCAGGTTACATGGCCGAAAAGTGTTGTATGAGGTATAGTCTGGTAGTGCAGGGGTGCTCTCTGGAGCCTTGAACCAGGTCTCAGTCACTGCACAGATATCGATGTTCTCCATTTTAAAGAGTGCCTCGAGTGAGTGCATTTTGAGATTTAGACTTCTAGCATTGAGTAGCATCACCCTCAGTTTTTACTTGCCTGTTCCTGTTAGGGTGGTGAATTTGTCATTTGAACCTTGCCTAAAAAAGGTACTATAGGGGCGGCAAGAACCTTAGCCAGTATCTGGAATCCCAGGGGTGACAGATGCAGGCCATCTCTGGCAAAGCATTGTGGTCTGTCGACCATGTCATCCCAGGCAGACAGATACTGGATCCCTTTAGAATGGCACCAAAAGCTTAGCCAATTGTTGAAGTCAATCATTTTGTCCTTGTACTGCGGCATCATTCTGGGTGATGGCAGAATGCTACTCAGGGCTAGGGTAATACCTGCCTGGGCTACAAGATCGAAGAGCTCTTCCATGTCTCTTTTCATGTAGTCCAGGGAGGTACATCCCAGGTCATTCACACTAACATGGACAATGACAGAGTCATATTTGTACTTGTTGTGGAGTGATCTGACTGCATGGGTTATGTGGCGGATCCTGGCACCCAACAGGCAGCTGACAGTAACCTTCTCCTTGTTTAGCCTGGTGAGTGGGACATCAGTGTGCCTGACTATAGAGTCACCTATGACTAGTGTGTTGGGTACGTTGTTTTGCCTTATTGGCTGTGGTTGAGTGGCATGCTGAGTCTGCGGGCTATGTGTTATTTGGGTTTTGTTGGGGGGTGGAGTTTGCCTGCATTTTTGCTTTGGAGGTCTGTGTTGCTTGAGTAGATTATTATTGAGAGCCTCTGCGAATGTTTTTGTATTTCTATGTGTGGATTTTGGTGGTGTAGATTTAGTGGGACTATGTGATGACTGTGGTGTGGTGCAAGTGTTTACCTTCTCCTCTTGACTGTCAAGTTCAGTCTTGATTGGAGAGAGCTTTACCTCCAGTTTGGCTAGATAAGTGCATCTCTCACATGTTGTAGTGTTGGGTGGTAGGAGGAGAGGGTTGTCTGTGTACATGAGGCAATTTGTAGATTGCCCCAAGATGCCCAGATTCATCAGGTAGACAGAAGAGAACACTGGGAGCTGACCCTTGGACATGCCTGAATAAAAACTATTTTCCTCTAGATGAGTGAGGAAAGTGAGTACAGGAGCTGGTTTATCTAAGCAAGTGAGGAAAGTAAGTGCCAAAACTGTTTTCCTGTAGGTAATGAGGAAGGTTGAGTGCTGTAGTAATTAGTAGGTTATTTAGTCAAAATTGTTTTCCTCTAGGTAATGAGGAAGATTGAGTGCTGTAGTAATTAGTAGGTTATTTAATGCTTACAAGTTGTGAACAAGTGCTGATCATGAATAAGCAAATTCAAGTGCTAAAAGTAAGAATCTGTATTTGTACTAAACTAGTTACAGGAAAGGGGGAGACAAGTGCGAATGTGGGCTTTTAAATCAAAAAGTTGAGAGAGATGGAAAAACTGCCCAAATGGCCAATAACTACAATTTCTGGACCAGAACCACTCCTTATGTGGTAGATAGGTTACCCAGTGCTTACCACTCCCACTGATAAGCTAGAAGGCTTCCCTCCAACACAAAAAGCTTGGGGGGGGGGGGCTCAGAAGCTTACATACAGTCCTGGATATAGGAAAGGTATTTTATATATATATATATATATATATATATATATATATATATATATATATATATACAGAAAAGTAGCTAAAACAGCAGTCAAAACAATTCAAATGCAGTGCAAGCTAGCACACTTGAGTATGTAGCAATGTTAGACCAAACAGTTTAAAAAATGCAATTAAATTAAAAATGACTAAAAACAAATGCAGAAGGAGTCTATTAGGTAGAATGAGGTAAAATGATGGGACTGGGAGTGTCCCAGATCAAATCTACAGTGGGGGCAGGCAACTGCAAAAGCCTCCAAATTGAAACAACAACACAGGAAAAGGGAGGATGGGTATGGGAAAACCAACACCTTCAGCAGAGATCTGAAAAACTGTACAGTGAAGCAAAAATAACAGTGCACAACTCTGAAGTCAGCCAGCAATTATATAAAATTAGTCAAACAACAATTACCAGTAAACAACTCTGAAGTGCCAAAAAATATACTCAGCTCTGTATATCTCCAGATAGCTTGAAGAGCATTCTTTCAGGACACAGGAAGGCTCCAGCAATGATATGCAGACTTTTTTACTAAGAGGGTCTAATTTTGTGCAAGTAATCCTTGAGATGGTCAGATAACACACAGGATGTAAAACCAGTTATATCAACTTAAGACACAGAGAAATAGGGGAGGGGGGAAAACACCTTCAGCAGAGATCTGAAAATCTCTACAGTGAAGCAAAAATAACAGTGCACAACTGTGAAGTCAGCCAACAGTGATATAAAATTAGTCAAATAACAATTACAAGTGCACAACTCTGAAGTGCCAGAAAAATATGCTCCGCTCTTTATATCTCCAGATAGTTTGAAGAGCACTCTGTCAGGATGCAGGAAGGCTCCAGCAATGATATGCCATAGGGCAAGATAAGGAAGCCACATTGAGTTCCTTTTCATTTGATGAGGGACAGGGTGATACATTTGAATAAGTAATTAATAAACTTAATGGATGTTTTATGCCAAAAATAAATGCAACACTTGAAAGGGCATGTTTCTACAAGAAAAGGATGAATGACTTGAAATATTTGTAATGTGATTATATGAACTGACAGAAAATTGTGGGTTTAATGCTACAAAAGGTAAACACATAAAAGACAGAATTCTGATTGAGTTGGCTGATGTACAAATATCTCAAATATTAGAACTTGAAATTTATGTATCTTTAAAAAAAGCAATACAAGTCACCAGAAATGCAAAATTAGTTAAAAGCAGAAGGCTTATTTGCATATGGCAAATGATGTGTGTAAAAATGCAAATTCAATAATAATTTTATAAGACGCATAATACTAGTCAAGAGCTATGTGGATATTCAAGTAGCAGAGTCAGGGTAAACCTTGTAAATGTATGAGGTGTAACTGTTATCATACTGACTCAAAGAAATGTATTGCATGTGACAAGAGATGTAAGAGATATGAGTCTGGCTATATTGCTGTCATTTGTAAGTCAAAACCAATTAAAAAAGTTGCTTCTGAAAATGTAAATGAAACAGAAAATAATGCGCAGAATGGATTTTCCCAGGTTCAGCCACTGCGGTGTTATGATGTAGAAGCAGGCTGGTGAGTTACAATTCCTATACAGTTTATGTGTTAGATGTCCCGTACATACATAATCTTCTCAGTAGAGCTGCGGCATGAGAGATGGGTTTAATTGGCTGAATAAATGCAGTCAATGTAGACATGTTTTGGTATGTTGGCCTGTATAATTGTGAAGCAGTTAAGATTAAGCTAAAACCAAATGCTGTTCTGTATGCCTTGACCACATCCAGGATGTTGCTATTTCCTGTGATATCCAACGTAGAGGCAAAACCCATATGCATGTAAAGCCATGACATAACAGAAACTGAACTGACTGAGTATTGTGTTTTTGTGGTTGCAGTAATCAAAAAGTAGGGTCAAGTGAGAATACCTGTTGATTAAAAAAAAGCTCTGATTTGTGTGAGTTTGAATGCAAAAACTACATTCTTGTCATTGATTATTATTCCCATAACAGAGAATAATTAATCTGCCAGTTATAACTAGCCAACAGATTGTAGTTAGATTCAATCTACCTAATAATTAGTTAGTGCTAATGGCATTTAGTTTATGTCAACTGAGTTTCAACAATTTGTTGCTGATTAGTTTTACCTATACTACATCAAGTCGTCACTATCATCAATCTAATAGTGAAGCTGAGAGCAGTGCAAACAGCCAACAGAATTCTGAGTGTAAGATTTCCATGACACATTTATGTCATATCAAGCTATTCTACACAATGTCACCAGAGTTAGCCCTTCACCGCTGATGCTTAGAACTGAGATGCTAATGATAGATTTAAAACTCCAGCCTAAGACAATTTTGTACCAGTCAAATAAAATTATCAGAATGTCAAAGCTTCATACAAATACTTTTACAGCCAATGTCATTCTGCATATCCTCTGCTAGATCTACAAGCAGGTAAAGGTGTCCTCTTGAACTTAGACAGGGAGATAAAGCTGGAAACAACAAAAGTGACAGTGAAGCTACTGAACCATGTTTTCACCTGGTGCAAACTAGTGATGGTATCATAGTTCATTGAAAACGATAACATGGCCGACTGGTTCCTTATGAGTTTTAACTTGAATGCAGAATTTGCGAAACCCAGCCAAACTAATATGAGCCAAGAATAACCATTCAGTGTCTATCAAATCTTTATCTACAACTGATCTTCATCAACCAAAAATTTGAGACAAATATGGAAGTTTGAGTCTGAGTATTCAAAGAGACAGACTGGGTTGTCCAACCAGTGCAATTGAATCGTACTGTTCCTTTCCCTATTCCAGATCACGCTGACTCTGTTTTGCCTAGTTACTATAAACATTTTAATAAATGTCATAGCTGCATACCTCAGTGTTTTCCTTTTGGAGGTTGTCAGTCAGATTCCAGCTCTTGTATAAGTGGTCTTCAATAAATGAGAAGTGGAAGAGTAGTTTGCACTCCCAAATATTTTCATTATTGTGTCACAGCCATTGGGACAGTTAAGTAATAGGCTCATAGGCTTGTACTAGGCTAGCTGCCATTGTGGGTTCTTTTAAGCCTAGCTAATTTCCCTTAAAGGTAAAAATCATACTCTGTACTTTGCATTTCTGAGGTAAACACCTTAAACATTACGCCAGTCCCCAACTAAAAATTGCCAGTATTGCATTTTGTAATGTTTAAGCAGTTTTGCAGGCTGAGTGAAATCGCTGAATATATGATACATTGACTGCATGGCATTGTATTTTGCCAGCTTGAAAAATGAGATTTTTCTCGAAATTTGGAGGTGTGCAGAGGAGATGTGTAGATAGCCATTGCCATTTTAAGTCAGATTTATGGCATTGCCCTTTTAAGTATTGACCTCACCTATAATGCACTGACTTTTCTTAGCTATAGTCAGATTGCTGTGACATGTTGGCTTCTTATCATAATTTACTCTGAGCTGCCAAGGTGTACAACTAAATGCTACCCGTTTGCTTGAGCCTTTGGTATAGCCTGACATTTTTTACTCAATCAATGAATATTTCCAAGATATGTATAATATTTTTCCAGATAATACAACCTTAAATATGCATGCAAATGGAATAATTTTGCTGCTAGTACCAAAAAAGTCAAAGACACAATGTATGCAAATGTTTCCTATAGCAATTTTCTTATGTTTGCTTGACTGATGGTATGCTACTTGCCTTTATTTAATTGGGTCTGTATGGTAATTTGCATGTGTGTGTTTATGTGTGTGTGTGTGCGTGCGTGCATGCGTGCATGTGTGTGTGTGTGTGTGTGTGTGTGCGCGCACGCGCACCCTTATTATTACTTTAAAATGTATTTGTATTTAAGCAATGCTTTAATCTTATGTACAGTATCTTCACATTTACTTCTTAAGTTAGTGTGACAAATTTTCTTTTTTCTATTGCTATAGGATTGCTGGCCTTTTCAGCATATAACTAGATCAATAATTCAATACATCAGAATACATCTCATCAAAACAACTGTCTCTCACTTAACCCATCAAAATGAAGAAATCCCTAAAGATGTGTCCTCTGCACCCCCTCCCACATCAGATGAGTGTCCTTCACATCCCATTTACTTTTAAGAATACAAATTCTGAGATAAAGAGAAAAAAAGTGTAAACTGCCTTACTCTGTTGTTTCCTGATCTCAACAAAACACAACTTCTGTCATCTCTTAGCAATGTAAGTGAATGACACTTAGCAATTAACTTACACTAATACATGCTGTACTTCACCAGTGTAATTCATTCATTATAGTTAACTGTAGTAGATGAAAAGAACTAGAAATTCAGTTTGATAAACTTAATTTCAACAAATTCAATCGCTACCTACATATATATGTTTTGGGGAGTGATTTTGTGTACTTTAGAAAGAATATTTTACTGTTTTGGCTTTATTTATTTATTTTTTTTGCTTTCCGGAATTTTACTGTACCCACTTTCCATCCCTGTCAGTAGTGTTTATTTTCCTGTTTGACAAATGTATACTTTCACTTTCATGAAATTCACTTCCCGACTCTGCCAGTAGTGCTCCATTTCCTGTTTGTGGGATTTATGCTTTAGCTTTCATTTAAAAGTTATTTATTCATACGTGTATTTATTTATGTGTGTGTGTGTGTGTGTGTGTGTGTGTGTGTGTGTGTGTGTGTGTGTGTGTGTGTGTGTGTGTGTGCGTGTGTGTATTCATTTAGGTATGTATGTATTTGTTTATTACCTTTATGAAAAGTGTTTACTATTCCCAATCAAATAATCTATTAAATTTGAGTTTATATCACTTTTATTATTGGTTTAATTTTTCAAAAACTTTTGGGTTTCTAATACCATGATGGAAATGGACCCCATTCCTAAGTCACGGTATAATTAAAGTTCATAAAATTAATATTGTTTCAATCTTTGATGTTAGCCAAAAGTGCTCTTCACAGCACCTGCAATGTGCCCAGAAATGACTCATTCTGCAAATCATATGGAATTACATGTATTGGTAGAATATTTAAATAAGACTGTATTTTTTTTTATGAGACCCATTGCTTCTTCTACTACTGTAACTGTCTAATATTCCTCTTCCACATTGCCCTCATTTCTGCTTGCAAATCCTGGTATTTTTTTACTTTGTGTCTCTCAATATGTAAGACACAGTAATCACTGAATGTAGCAATTTCAATGATCAATGCTAGTTTTGTTTTCTTTTCATGGGCTACTATATCTGGTTTTCCCGCATCTGTTTTTTTGAACTGTTGTTAATAGGTGATCCCATGTGATATAAACTTCATCATTCTCTATAATGCTTTGTGGATCATCTTTCCAATGCTACTCAGCTATTTCATTATTGCAACATTTGCACAATCCCCAGTGTAACAGACTTGCCACATTATTATGCCTTTCAGTGTACAGGCCCTCTACCATTAGTGTATCACATTCAGAAACAAGATGTGTGACTGTTTCCAGTTCTGTACCTGCATTTGTCTGTTTCTCCCACATGTTCAATAGACTTTGTAAATCAATGTGCATGCAGTCCATTATGCTGGGCCACTAATAGTAACCTTTCAACTTTAAGTTTAAATTCACCTCTTCTTAACAATTCCTGTGTCAGATATTGATTGACATGTGGTTGTTTGAGGAGTTTTTGGAACTTGCAACTATATTTATGCATTTTCCACATTTCTTGCCTTCGCATCTAATACGTCTGCTTATATCCTTTCCTTCTTTTGTTTTTGGCACATTCAGTTGCTGCCTGATTTTTGTCTACTTCTAGTTTGGTTTCTCTTCATGCTTGACACTGATATGCTTCTGCTAAACAAGGCACGGAAGTTATCTTAGATTTTTTTCTCTTCATGTTTTAAAACTTTCACTATGTTTGGATCTGGTGAGGTCAACAGATATGTATGCAGTCCCATGACTGCAGATTTACACATGTAATTAATTTTGATGAGGCCCGTACCTCCTTCAGAATGAAGAATATATAAGCATGGTATACACTGATTTTTATATGTCATTTGATAAGCATGAAGCATTTTCTTGTTTTCCTGTCCAACTAATCCAATACATATTGGGACCAGACAGTCACCCCAAAACTGTAATCTAAATTAGGAAGAACAAACTGGTTTATAGCTTGGACTTTGTTCCTAGCTGTTAGGGTTTTTTCCAGTATTAATTTTAGTCTTCTAAAATATTCTTTACTGAGCTTTGTTCACATTTGTTCACATTGTATTGTATATCCTTCAACATTTCCCAAAATGTTATACACTCCCTCTTGCTCAAGTTCCTTTATATCACATTCTTGTCCAAAACTGATATTTTCTTGGTGCTGCAGCTTTCCTGCATTAAATGTTGTCTTTGCACATTTATCAAAACCAAATCACATTCTTATATCATCTGAGAAAGTCTTAACCACTTGCAGTTGTGCTTTCAGCTCCTCTTCTTATGAACTTTACAGTTTTAAATCATCCACAAAAAGAAGATGAGAAGTTTTACACTTTGTTGTTTTCTGGGAGCCAAACCTAGCCATGACCTAATCGGTTAAGTAGATAGCTTAATGGGTTAAGGGCAAGACAAAAACAGCACCAGTGACAAAGAGTCACCCTGAAATATCCCCCTTTTAATTTTTATCCCAGTGATAATAATTTGTCCTTTATCATGGTTTAGTTGCAAAGTGGTTTGCCACTGTTTCATGTTCACATGTAATTGATCAGCATAGATCTGTAGGCACTCCTATTTCCATGATTGTGGGATGCTGTCAATTGCTTTTTTGTAACTTGCCCATGCCATATAGATTCTTCCCTTTTTAAAATTCTCCATTTTGACTTTATTTAAGAACAAATGATCCTTTGTTCCATATGACTTTCTTTTGTTACCCTTTTGTTCTCTTGCCATGACTGACTTTTCTTCTAAATGGCTACAGACTCTGTCAGCATCAATTCCAGCATCTAGTCTATAAATTGTCAGAAGGCAAGTTATTGGTCTATAATTTTTATGATAGCTTGGAGGTTCATTATTAAGGAGGCATATCTTTTTTCTGTTGTTAACCAGGTTGGCATATGTTTAAGTGTGCATATAGTAGTTCTTACTCTGGACTAAATCTCTATGTAAAGATCTTAATACTTTTAGCCAGAAGTTAGTTACTCCATCTGGGCCTGGGGTTTTCAATTTCAGTGCCTATTACTTCATCCCATTTCTTATCTTGCACTTTTGAACTTCTTACTGTTTATTTTACTTCTTCTATCCATTCAGCATTTTTGTTATGTTCTACAGGGTCTCCATAGATATTTCTCCACAATGTGTCTGTTTCTACTGTATTGGTGATGTTTCTATTCCTTTTGGTGTTTCTATTCCTTTTGATTTGTTTTCCAATTCTCTATGAAATATTTGGGTCATCAATTAATTGCTTATTCTGTACTTTTTCTTTATATTTATCTGCATGTCTTCTAAGTTTTTCCTGCATGTGCTGATTTCTTTAGTTTATTATGTGCAATATTGTATGATTGATCCCTGTCTGTACTGATACTGCAGGTTGTTTTTATCACATTTACCTTTCTAAGTATTTCTGAGCATTTCTATGTTTCCTAGTTCTTTCTTTGCTAAGTGATTTTTTTTCATGAGGGTGGCAGCTTGTCTTGTGAGGGCTCCCTGTTGATGGTTCAGTGATATCATATTGTAATTTATCCTTTTGGGAATGGTTATGACTTTAGAGGGCTTTATGCAGAAATAACAGCTCTGCTATTACTTTAATTTTCCAATTAGATTTGGAGTGCTAGTTTGGCTGTTTGAATCATGTTAAATATTGTATTATGAGTTCTAAATTCTAAACATTATACTGGGGTCCATCTGCAAATATCCCTTAGTATGTCAGCTTAAACACCCAAATACTAAAAGAATGAATGCATATACAAATATAATAATCACTGTATGTTAAATGTTGAATTCTGGTTGCATAATCTTAATTGTTTAATCTAAGAAAAGCATAATAGTGAATCAATCCTTGATGCAGAACACAGAATGATGGACATGGAATATGAAATACTAAACATGAATTTTTATGAGGGCAAATGAATATTCATCGTGAATGCTGAAATTGTGCAATGTGGAATACTGGATGCAGAACAAAAATGTGTATTGCAGGATATAGAATATATGTATATTGGTACAAATAATCATGACATGCTATATGCTAAGTGCTACTTAACTAACATGGAAAGCTGCATGCTAAATGAAGGACGTTAAATGTGAATGTGAAAATATTTCATGCTAATATATAAAATTATACTACATGCAGAATTTGAAATGTGTATTTTGTTGCCAGTGGCAGCAACATGAGTGTAGAATGTTAAATGCTTACATGCTGTGTGTATCAGACTAATATCAGCAAATAATATATTCTGATAGTTCACAGCTGGAAGCTGAAAACAAACATTAGAATATGGTATCCTGGATACATAATAAAGACTAATAAGGTCTGCTGAACAGTAAATGCAATATTGAAAAAGTTATTTCTTAGCACACTACTCAGAATCTGGAATGATGAGTGGTAGATGTCACATTTTTGAGTGGAATGTATGAAATGGAATGGAAACTATACATTTATATGTGTTTATGCTACAGACTATAATGTAAAACTGAAATAATGAAAGCTGCATATGCACTGCTGAATGATCTTTCTATTATGTTATTAGGTCAAGATGGTAATGTGGTTACAGTACTTTGGCTGCTATTTATATGTGTGCAAGATGGGAAAGCATACTCAGTCAGAGGAAGCATGGGAGTTGTATAAACCACAAATTAACAGTAAATTAGTTGGAAACTGGCATATTTGCAATCCTGCAATACAGTCAGTGTAAACAATATATTATAAATTGAATACAGACAGTAATATAAGGTCACAGTTACTTGCTATGCCTTGTGTACAATGACTGATGTTTCCTAGCATCACATTTTCCTTTAAGAAGTATTTAATATTTTTGTGTTTCATTACTAATTTTCCCAATACCACATTTCCCTGCTTTATAGTATTTAATGATTAAATGTCAGTTTAATAAACTTCTGTAATGACTTTGGCGCTATTCATCTATTTGGAAATAAACTATTTTGGTTACCAGTGGATGCCACAAGCACTTATGCATTTTAATGCTGACATTGCTGAAGCATTCAGTTCTGAAAATGCAGCAGTTTACCATTATGCTATGAGCTAACAAAATCCAGTCGATTTAACAAGATGGCAAATTCTTTTCTGCCCTTTTCAACAAATGTATTAAGTCCTACTGAAAACATAGTATTAATCTTCTTCTTGTGTTTAAGCTGTTTTGACAAAATTGAATGATTTATTTATTTATGACTTTTAACAGTTCAACTGTCAAAGATTTGCCTATATGTCTTCATGAGATAGCATTCAATGAAATGGACTAAAATTTAAAAAATGCAATGTTTAAATCCTCTCAAAATTCACCATGTAAACAAATACCAAAATGCACCCATACGTGTTATGCTGTCCTCCATTTCTGAGAATTATATATTTAAGATAAATGGCACAGTTTCTCCAGTGTCAGAAGATGGAATATATCATTTTGAAGTAATACCAAACTGTTGGTAGTTGCTGTTTGTTCCCATTATGGCAGCATATAACTCTCATGCCAATCTGATAGTTGTCAGTGGTTGCTTTAGGTGTCAGATATTAATTGAGGAGGGAACAGGTTGCTACTGTTGCTGGTTCAGAGGCAGGAATATATCTGGATGATGTAGGATACCAGTGACTTCTTTTATCGAAATGTGTTTGGAAGGAGTCATAGAATCATCCAACTCACCATCTAGAGAATACAAAAAATAAAAAGGATATTTAAATGTGATTACATTAGAACATAGTTAAGATGACGACGAGTCTTTTAAAATGGAATGGTTCTACTGTACAAATCCATGTGACTCTCAGAATTATCTGTATGTAGACCATTCCAGTTTTAATATGTTGAAGAGTATATGACATAATATGCCTTAAGAAGAAAATGCCTACTATAGCATATTGCATTATTAATGACACTGAAAATGACAACATCCTTATGATATTATAAAGAGGTCTTTAGACTGATGTAGAATATTGCAACTTTATTTATTTTTATTTATTTTACATTTGTTAACCAGGGGTATCTGACTGAGCCGAAAAGGCCCTTTTTCAGCAGAGGCCCGGGGAGAAAAGCTCCACAAAGAAAAATTACAGACACATTTAGTTATTTAGACATAATCAGTATACACACAAATTACAAGAGACATGTTTTTACAGTGGTATGCGGCACAAACAGTTACAGTGGAGAGAACAATCAAAAAAATATTAATTTTAAAAATAAAGGTAAGTAATAGATTTGTGGTGTACAACTGAACTTTGGAATGTAGGTAGAATACATACATAGTACACAGGTACAGTACATACATTGTAGATTAGCCAGTGTTTGTGAGTAAGATTGAAAAACTATTAAAAATTGCTCTAGATTTAGTATGCATATTGCAACTTGCCAAAGACTATGAGAATTTAAATATATATATAGGTTCATAGGTTCATAGGTTCATAGGTTGGTACTAGGCTATCAGCCCTAGGGCCTATACAAGCCTAGCCATAACAATTCCCTGGCTATTTCTTCCCACATTATTTACTTTCCTGGACCCCTGTCTAGCAGGGCAACTGACGTGATCCCTGGGGTGAATTTCCTTTCTCCCATCCAATCGTCAAGGTTCCTCTTGAAGAGGTCCAAAGAGGCACTCTGCTTGACATGTATGGGCAATCTATTCCAGAGTCTGGGGAGTCTCTGGGTCAGGAACCTATCCCTCCAGCATGTTTTGTTTATTGTGATGACAAGGTTTAGATCCCTGGAGCGTGTAGCTCTGAGGGATTGGGATTTCTTTAAGTGTAGCATGTCCAACAGCTCTGGGTTTGACATGGCCTTGTATGTTAAGCAGAGATCGCCTCTGAGTAGACGATATGCGACAGAGTATAGCTGGAGTTTTTTAAGGCATACCTTAATTTGTCTACATTGAGGCCACTGCTGAAAGAAAACATATAACTTTATATCATTAGAGAAAACAAAATACCTGTTAGAAGTAATGGGTCAGAGTAACATTCTTATGTTAATCTCACATAATCCACATAACACAGAAATACTCAGTCCAAGTTATGGCCAGCCATGGTATGCTGATTTCCTTGGTGTGGCCCTTTTGCCTGCTCAAAGTAGATTTAAAACATTCAGATCAACTGTTTTTGGAAAATGGAATATGTCTACCATCTAGCAGTTTTACTGGATCTATAGTAAAACATTCAGAGGGGTTCACTGCAATTACTATAATTAAAAAAAGACTTGACATTACACATTATTGACTATAACTGCAAATGAAGACATGCTTTACAGATCCTATCCCTTTTTATCTTAAAACAAAATGTGATAATAAACTGCTTGCATTTCACAAATCCTCCTGCCCTATACTCATAATCTATCTCAAGTACATTGCCCATAGTAACATCATCATCCTCACAATCCCATCTCTGTCCCCCAGTAACTACATTCAACACATGATATAACATTGGCCATACCTTCCTTAACTCCTATTCCTAATTCTTGATTATTGCCTTCTTCCTTATAGTGTAATCTAGTCTTAAGCAATGTTTTCATATTATGTCTAACTTGGTATAAATATTTAAACTGTAGTTGTTTTTGTATTACTTTTAAAGATTGTAAAATTATTGTTCTTAAAATGGTTTGTAATACTTTGGGGCATTTTTCCCCAGTGCTCTACTGAAAATGGGCTCTAACTCAGTTAGACTTTCCCTGTGGTGAAATGTCAATAAATAATAAATAAATAAATAAATGGAAGAAAAAAATAAATAAACCTCCACCCCTAAACACTTCTCCCTACTTGCTGAAACTGGAAGTCCAAAAGTAACTAGTCCTTTAGATCCTATATATATGACTACCAAGTTGCTTGGATGATAAAGGTAAAAAGATACAATCCACATAGTACTGCGTCATTTGTTGAGATGTAAAAATGGAAGAATCAGGAATAACTAATAAATGTATGTTTATTCCTCATACATTGTGCAGTTACTTTCATCTTTAATTTATGCACTAGACTTCATCATAATTGCAGCGAACCCCATAATACCCAATTTAAGTAACTCACAACCATATCACATGACTTAATCAATTGCCTTAACATAATGTCTTTATAATTTTATATATAAAAATCACAAGACTAGGGGGAAGATCCTAGGTGGCCAGCTAAACGCACTTTTTCTGAGCTCTATAAAATGAATATAATAGACAGGAATTAGACTGGATTCTGCCTGTCCTCCTGTGGTTGCGTGGGTTTCCTCTGGTCACTCCGGTTTCCTCCCACATCCCAAAGACATGCTGTAGGTGGATTGGACATGCTAAATTGGCCCTAGGAGTGAGAGTGTGTGTGTGTGTGTGTGTGTGTGTGTGTGTGTGTGTGTGTGTGTGTGTGTGTGTGTGTGTGTGTGTGTGTGGAAGGTTGGGCGCCGGGCTGGCAACTCGACACTGTAAAACTCCACTGCCAGTCATGAGTGGACAGGTGATCCGCTGTGACGACCCCTTACCGGGAGAAAGCCGAAAGAAGAAGAAGACAGGAATTAGACTAATATATATATATATATATATATATATATATATATATATATATATAAATAATATATATATATATATATATATATATATATATATATATATAAAAATATATATATATATATATATATATATATATATATATATATATATATATATATATCTCCACGGTGGTGGTGCTGCGGTAGCATTGTCGCCTCACAGCAAGACATTGTCCTGTTTGATTCTCAGCTCGAGCGTCTTCTGTGTGGAGACATGCGTGAATGGGCGTACCTTCGTTGAAGGTTGTGCATCAGGGTCAGCAACTCTGCACGTAAAAATCAACTGCCAATCATTAGCGGACCGGAGTTCCGCTGTGTCGACCCCTAACCGGGAAAAGCCCAAAGAAACAACATATATATATATATATATATATATATATATATATATATATATATATATATATGTACAGTGTATAAAATCTAGGTAGTAATAGTCTGAACTTTAACTTTATAAACTTTGAAGTTGTTATTCCAAACAATTTCTGTCAAATTATTTGAGACTAAACTTGAAAGAAAATGAACAGCTCCAAGTCTTCACAATCTGATGCTGCATTGCAGAAAGAACTATAGCTGGTGTTTTCCACTCTACAGTCACTATCACTGAAGATAAATGACTTCCAACAAAAGGTGGAGAAATTAAGTGAGAATAGTTCTAAACAAACTGAAGTTTTTAGAGACCTTTTTCAACAATATCAAAATAAAATAATGGGCATTACAAACACCCCGGGATTCAATAAACTCCATGCAGGAATAGTGCTATTCCTGCACAGAGTGAACCATGTCTATTTAGCATTAGCATTAACAGAAGCGTGCCTTGCATATTCATGAAGGTGAGCTACTGCTAAGGCTAAATGGACACTTAGAGTACTAGTGTGGAATGTGTGTTTAAGCACGTACATATAACATGCCCCCTGCACTCAGAAAGTGTCGTACGGCACTTTCTAAAAGTATTTCAGTGTCCGCAGACACTGAAATGAAATATAAAATGAATATTTCAGTGTCCATGGTCACGCAACTCCTGCATTGTAAATGTGCCATACAGCCATAGCCATCAGCTGTACAGGTTGCTGCAGAATGCTCAGATGCCTGCCTCACATACTTCTCACCCTCCTAGAGCAAGAAAGCTGTACAAAGCCAGAAATAGTAGGCAGAGGAAGGCATAAAAATAGGGACACCTTCTAAATATTGCACTGAAAAACCCAGAAAGCCGATAGAAAAAAAGGTTTGCAGTAGCACAGACTTCCCAAAGGGTATGAAGACTGAAACACAAATGTTTGCCATCTGAAAGTGCCATACAGCCATAGCTGTCAACTGTACAGGTTTCTGCAGAATGTTCAGATGCCTGACTCCCATACTTCTCACCCTCCTAGAGCAAGAAAGCTGTACAAAACCATAAATAGTGGGGTGAGAAAGGCATAAAAATAAGGACACCTTCTAAATATTGCACTGACAAACTTGGAAAACTGATAGAATAAAAGGTTTGCAGTAACACAGATTCCTGAAGGATATGAAGACTGAAACACAAATGTCTGCCATCTGAAAGTGCCATACAGCCATAGCCCGTCAACTGTACAGGTTGCTGCAAAATGCCCAGATGCCTACCTCACGTACTTCTCATCCTCCTAGAGCAAGAAAGCTGTACAATGCCATAAATAGTGGGGGGAGAAAGGCATAAAAATAGGGACACCTTCTAAATATTGCATTGACAAACCCAAAGAGCCAATAGAATAAAAGGTTTGCAGTAGCAAGGACTTCCTGAAGGGTATGAAGTCTGAAATCCAAATGTCTGTCAGTATGTTCTCACTTAAACCCTGAGGGATTTGCCAATGATTTGCTATAAAACCACAGTCACATTTCTTAACTTTGTAAGGCCAATAATTTAAAACTGTCCTTATGTGTCCCTTTACAATTTCCCTTACTTTGACTGACAAGGAGTACAGATACATATAAATGAAGTGGTTCTATGAATTTATAATTTTAGTTCCATTCTAAGGTATGTTTAAGCATAGCTGAGTCGGTGTGCACATCATGGCTCTCTTTTCAGCATTGCTGAAACATCCTATAGGAGATAAATAAAAAACAGACAGCTGAAATTCTCATGCTGACATAGTGTAGGGGTTAGAATCCTGGCATTTTCATGCAGGTGTACATGGTTCAAGTACCAAGCCAGGCATTTTATTTCTACATGGAAAAGCAGTGTTACAATTATTATTTTAATTTTAAATTATGTAGTAATTGATATTTGTCAGCCAGGGTAGTGAAGCTGGTCTAAAATGTAAGTGTGAGTGCATATAATGTGTGAAATCTCCCATGTGCACACAAGTGCCCCATACAGTATAGTCACACCCCATAGTAATGTAATCAAAGCACATAGAGTGATGTCATGTAAAGTAAATCATATACACTTACTAATATGGCAGTAATAATTAATGAAGTCATAATCTGATTTTTTTTTAATGAAATGTGAACAATGGTAAGCAGTGATAAGCTATGATTAGTTGGTGTAAGCATTGATTAAATGTGAATGTTAAGCAGCAGTCAGCTCAGTTAAAGGGATTTGTGCACTGTTAGGCAATGCTCAACAATTACTCCTTTAAGCACTGTTCAACCTAGCATAGCGGGTTTATGCTCTGCTTAGTTGAGCTCAGCATTTTCAAAATGGTCCAATGATGGCAACAGTGGGAATATGTTCTTATTTAAACCATGCAGGTGGGAATACAGTCATAACCTGTTAAGTTTGATCTCTGCAGGAACATGTCTGGCGTTGCAGAGGGAGTGAGCTTTTGGGCACAGTGCTGGGGCATCCTGGAGTCCAGGGTCATGGCTGGACTCCTCGTAGAACACCATGATGATAGACTGCTGCAGGGCCAGTACCAGGGCTCTCAGTACAAAGCGGAGGCCTGGGACCATCTGGTATGTGACCTCACCAGTGCCACTGGAATCCCCCGAACTGCTGAGCAGGTATGGCATCATTATGCTGACCTAAAGCATAGGAAGGGGGAGCTCTTGGCCAAATAGATCCAAGATCCTCAGGACCGGCATGTTCCAGCAGTCTGTAGGCATTCTATATAGAGCTGTACCAAATCCTAGCCTGAGTATGTGATAGACAGGGATGTATAATATTTGTTTCTCACTCCTACAGCTGCAGAAGTGAGGGCTATGAACATCGAGGCCCATGCTGACAAACTGACAAGGATGCACCAACAGGCTGGTGAGTACAGCTCTATCTTGCAATATATAGTGCCATAAAGTAGAAGGAGTACATTGTTTACTGCCAGTAGGTATATTGTGTATTGTGTCTAATGAATAAAACACATTTGTCAAACTAATACTTAGCCACAGTATGTCCATTAATAAAAGTGTCATTTCACTGTAATAAAAATATACAACGGACTGTTGTTTTTACTCTGGTATGTTGCTGTAGAAATAGAATGTGTACAGGTTCATAACAGCAAATATGCCATTGACAGCATGAACCAACTGAGGCTGTTCTGGGAAACAACTAGTATGCATTGCAGTCTTGTGTTAACCTTTGCTTTTCAGAGTGTACTATTTCAAAGGAGTAATACCCAGCACAATAACTATCTTTCATGCATGAATCCCAGGATTACAAGGTAAAAAAAAAAAAAGGGCATCTGTCCCGCAAAAAAATATTTGCCCCCATACATAGCTCCACATGTTGCCCCCATGTACAGTGAAATTAATCAATCTACCCACAAATTATTCTCAAAATGTCTATCACCAGCACCCCACCCTGTGGGGTGTGAAGCTGTAAATTCCAAATTCTACACATTATCCGCAGCTGCTGCTGCAGAAAAATATAGAACTATGGTCCTTTCCTACACCCATCCTGAACATCCATAACTAGTTTTCCTAATGTTTACCCCCTGCTTGCCCCCATTTCACCACTTTCCTATCACCTTTTTTTCTTTTCTTTAAGTAAAATTAGCAAGGGTGTAAGTGGGAGTAAGTGGTACTAAGTGAAGCTAAGAGGGCTTAACCATCTGTTAGTAATCCTTAGCTCTGTGTAAAACCATGCAAACCTGCTTAAAAGTGCCTTAGTCACTCTGTCTTTATCAGCCCTTGTTCTGCCCAGCAACAAAATAGTCAGCAGTCCCAAGTCTGGGATGCTGTGCACTATAATCACAGCAACATTTCCAAATATATCATGCATTCTGGTAATTTAACATTAATGAAAAAAGTCATCACTTTCAAGTCTGGAACTTAGGACCCTGTGCACTGCAATCACAGCAACATACCGCTAAACAATCTGAGCTGTAAGAATTTGCAATGCTTTAACAAACATATCATATACGGCAGTCATTTAACATAAGGGAAAAATATATATACGTAGTACCCTTATATACATATATAAGCATATATAGATACCAATATATATATATATATATATATATATATATATATATATATATGGAATACATATATATATATATATATATATATATATATATATATGGAATACATATATATATATATATATATATATATATATATATATATATATGTGGAATACATGCATTTGGTCGAGCGACCAAATGCCGAACATCGATTTTTCCGAACTTAAATGTCAAATCTACAGGTGTTGAATGGTTGGAATGTCATAAAAACTTCCGAATTCGACAATTCTGACCACTCTACCACCTAACCAAGCACAACCATGGGTCACAAAGTGGGGGGCATTTTCCGTTTCACTTACTTTGTGTTCGCAGTTATGCAAACTTGCAGACATGTGTTTGAACAATTTCAGGTTGGCCATCCACCGACCGACCAAATGTGTGCATACCATATATATATATATATATATATATATATATATATATATATATATATATATATATATATATATATATATATATATATATATATATATGTAGATATATATATATATATATATATATATATATATATATATATATATAGATATATAGATATATACATATATATTCATACATAGCTATATATATATATATATATATATATATATATATATATATATATATATATATATAGATATATACATATATATTCATACATAGCTATATATATATATATATATATATATATATATATATATAGATAACCAACCTCTTACTGCAAGACATCTGCAAAAAGCCCAACAAAGTGGGGGGATAAATTGCAAACAATAGTGACATTTTTGAAATATGGCTGTCATACGCATAGACGTCTGCTAGAGTGGCATGGTTTGCCTTAACATATAATTCCAGATAGATTCCAGGTCTGAAACACAAATTAATGTCATTATTTACTGTTGTCAACGATCACATCATCCCAGTGATTTGTCAGAAAGCCACAACTGTTATGGGCAACAGACCAAACATATGAGCCACACATCTGGACAGTGTCTAGCCATCTGGACAGTGGAGAGGTATGACCTCAGTCATGTAGGAGAATAGAAAAACCCTTGACAGCTGCTAACCATGTCAACCAGCACCTTCTAAACCACACTAAGACCAACATGACACTACCCCAAATCAGCTCTGGAGGATTACCCATGTATATTTAAATATATCATGCACTACAGGGATGGAACTGTAGGGAATAGCAGATATTAGTGCAAAAATGTCCACCCGTAACCATTTGCACCACAGTCACAGCAAGATACCAGAACCCTAAATGAACTCTAGAGTAGAATGACTGTTTGAATAAAGATATCCTGATTACCAGTCACACACTACACCAACATATACTGGCCCAACTCGCAGTCTACTGGGAATCCTGAGGTGTTACAGGACAATTCTCAGTCTGCCTCTAGAAAACATATACCCCTGATAGACCACCAGCAACTGTAGCAGCATGCACAATCAGATAGAAAAATGATCTATGACACTCACATCTGCTACTCTCCCTACTCAGCCCAACAAACATTTATACACAACACTGCAACACAATCTTGGCAGTCTGTCAACAATGGCCAGACATACATAATGCTCATATGTACAAATTTCCACAAAATGTCCAGGGTGTTGACCATATTTATGGCCACTGCTGCATACAACTTCCAGGAGTCTGCTGAATCACTGGGATGATACCTGGAGTGCAGTCACTAAATAATGATATACAATACCTCTGAACCTCTTACTGCAAGACATCTGGACAAATCATGACATACTTGGGGAAAGGGGAGCTGGAAAGAGGGACACATCTCACATAATGGTGTTACAAACTGCAACAGTTGTTGGTGTTATAGGCTTTGTTGTAACATAACATCCCTGAAGGATATGACATCTGAAATACCAATGGATGTCAATCTTTACTGACTACAATCATCACATTATCCTACTGATTTCGCAAAAACAGACGTTGTCTGAGGAACAGACCAAACATAACAGGCAAACCTCTGGGCAATCTGTGGACATCAGGACAGTCAAGAGGTATGTCAGAGACATATCACTGTCAGGCATCAAATCATGCAGAAAATTAATGTCCAGACAAACCCTATTAATCTAGCAACCATCTATGTATATAACAGCACTACTTACAATCTGTACCCAATTTTGAGCTTTGTTCCTCATGTTGTTGTGCTGTCTCCTCATATCCTGTCCTGAGAGGTATTCTCACCTACTGTCTGTGAAGCTTTAGCCCCCACACCTCCATAATGTCCGCCACACAGGCAGGGAAAAGGGGCAAGGCCCACATGAAGGATGTAATTATAGCACTGTGTAGCTATGGCATTGGCTAATGGAAAGACAACACAGCTGCTCTGGATGTAAGTAGCAAGTGTGAGACACCAATTGGTGCACAGGGCATCATCTGCACATGAGCAGTACCTACAAAAGGCAAGCTGCTGTCTATGCAACACAGGTCTCAATCCATCTACAAAAAGGCAGACTGTGACTACACAAACCTAACCATTTGCATTGTTGTGAGGAAATTCTTCAGCACTATAACAGGTATGTCAGTTATGTAAGCTTGTAATGGAATGCAGAAGGGAAGATGCAATAATGTTAAATGGGCATTAAACACTAGCCCACAACAAGACCTGCTGGGCTCACATGCTGCTGTCTGGCATCTATGGCCATTCTCACTTGCCCTGTCTGTAGGGACATGGAGCACATCTCTCACCCCTGAATCACCCCAGCAAAGGTCAGCTCATGTATGACTACTACTGGAGTGTCTGTTGTCCAATACTGAGTGGATCACTGCTATACCAGCTACCTGGGATGTTGTAATTATTCATATGTCACCTGTGAATGCTACTCTGATACATATGCTTGTCTTACAAATGTAAGAGACTTATATAGGATATGTGCATAGTACACAACAGGTGCAGATGTGTGTGTTGAACTGTATGTGATATATTGAGCCCATACCTGACAACTGTCCAGAGTTTTGCAGACTGACCACATGTCTGCCTCATATTGTAGTCAATGCCTCATACAGTTGTGTATTGTCTGGCACATCACTGGCAACTCATTAAAGACTGAAGTCATACTATATTAGCATATATTTGATTGCCAGATGTCATATCCTGCAGAGTAGACATGTGAATGCAAGATCGTCTTTGCTGGCAACTAAGTGTGTTTCAGCTAGATTCATAAAGTGACACTATTTACTGTCCTTTGCCCACCACTGATGTGTGCCTTTGTGCAGATGTCTTGCTCTAACAGGATCTAGGTGTTTTACTATGAAACTCATGTCAGTCCAAGCATACCTTGTCCTGTAGGATCCTGACATTTGTGCAGTCACTAAAACCTGCTTTCTAGTTGTGGAGATCACACCAACCTTGCCCAAGTCACTCATCCCATTATACATTTGGACCCCAAATGGAGGCCTGCAAAGCCACATGAGGTGGAAAGTTGAACATTAGCATACAGGTACACACCTCCAGGCTGTCCAAACAGTATGATGCACAGGAGACATCCCAAGTGCAGTTAACAGTTGGCAAACCACCTACTCAAATCATAGCTAGCTACAGGCCTCCAACCATGACTATGAACACCCACCACACCTATTTGGACCTGCTGGAATCTGTCAGGATTCAATTGTCTACCATGCTCCTGGATGACTTCAAATACCCAACCATAGTGTGCATGACCTATGCCACCTGAACATGAATGCACATAGATTCCTCGACTTTGTCAATGGTAATGCAGTGGATCAGCTGGTCAACACTCCTACAACAGGTGGAAATATCCTGTACCTGGTCCTAGCCAACATGAGTAGCCACTGTAGCACTCATACAGTGCCATCCTCCTTGGTAATATCTGACCACATAGCCATCACTGTTCAGGTCACTATCTCCCCTGACCCCCCTTTACATTGTCAAACAGAATTAACTGTACACAAATGACTATACATCCCCTAAGAGTGGGTATAAGTAGCTGTACAGCCAACGTCCAATTGGTTGGAACTAGCAGCAGTGTCCAGGTCCACACCACAATACTATGTGGGCACCTACATAGCTGTATGGACTCAGCAATACCTGACAGGACAACATCATCTCCCTCAAGGTTTCGTAAACACCTGTGGTGGACAGCAGCAATGAACAAATACCATAATAGGTGGAAATAATTGCTGGATGGGCCAAGAAGGAACAGGTGCCTCATTGGAAGCAGTCACCTTGGTCTGCTCAAGCAAATACGGTCACAGGTGATTTACCCTAAGGTAATCTTTGAGTGCAAGTTGGACACATCCACTTAATGCCAATCACTAGGCCTTCCACACATGTTTACAATTCCAGAGGCAACACAGAAATCTGCTCTGTAGTGGTGGTCAATAACACCACATACACATATGGCATAGATATAGGCAACCAGCTGGAGGCAGGTGAAGTGGAAACATCACCCCCTCTCCCCCATTGGTACACATGTGCATGCACAGCACCTGCCCCCTCCCCTCATCATCAGGAATCAGGCCCATAATGCCCTTTCAAGGGCAACACACAGAGGTCTCCATAGTCCCGCTACCATCCCTGGCTGCATCCTACATGAACACAGGCATGGGCTCTCAGATCCATTCTGCACTGAACACAAACACAGCCTGAGCACCAGTGTCATCCCATCTGCACAGAGAACAGCCACTGTCATCTCTATACACAAAGACTGAGCAATCCACCAACCCAGGCAATCATATACACTTCAGCCTAACTAGCCTGCTCTGCAAGGGCATGGAAGGCAATATCAAGGACATTATGAACAGGGACATCAGCAACATTTAAATGTCTGAGCTCACACAGCATGGTATTGTCAAAGAGAGATCAGGCCGGTTAAACCTGGTCGACATGGTCAACAAACACAAGGACAAGGGGAAGACTGTGAACAATATCTACCTTCACCTAGCCTAATTCTCTCACAATAATCCCCAGGTGGCCAGGATACATACACCTACACAGCTAGGCACCAACCTGTATGTTACCAGATGGGTAGCTAACTGGCCCAATTATAGTACCCACTTGGTCAAAGTAGTGGAATCCACCTCTAGTAGGAGATTCTTCCAAAGTGGTGTACCCCAAGGATCAGTTTGGGGGCCTCTACTGTTTGAGATATATGTATCTGAGGTACAGGACAAAAGCAGTGATCTGTGCCTGACCAGATGTACAGATGTTTGCAAGCTGGCCATTGTCTTAAATTCCGCTACAGAGCATCCCCCAAGAAGCATTCACCCAATTAATGACTGGTGCAAGAAGCATTACTACAAAATGAATGCCAGGAGAGGCATCACTCTCCCTGCTGTGGCAAATGTCATCCACACTAAGTATGACAATAATAATGTACTGAGCATGCAATCAGGTGTGAGGCAACTTGTGCACCAAGGTTGGTAACAACTGACATTTTCCCACCATGTGGGCACCATTGTACATGGCCCACCTCACAAATATGGGTATATTATCCAGGAACTGAGAGGCCACAACATGCCTGTACTCCACCCTTATCCGACACATTACAAAGTACAATGGCTGCTTTGGCATGTATCTTACCAAGCAAATGCAGCAGTTGCAGAGACAACAGGGGTTCCTGACCAGGCAATTCCAGGTTCTGCAACATATATCCTATACAAGTAGGCTGAAAGCCCTGTCCCTGTACTCAGTCTCATACAGACTGATCATAGGTGACCTGTGTCTGGCATACAAGGCCATGTCCAAACCAGCCTTGATGTCATTTCATTTCTGCGTATTTGTGAGACAAATTGCACTCATGCATCATGCACACAAGGCCCTCACCTGGTCTGTGACATGTATAGTATTGTTGGCGGGATAGTGTGGTGTCCCACAAAATACACTGTCTGTAAAATACACTCCCTCCCAATGTCTAGTAGTGTACGTGTATAGCCCACTGGAAGAGGAAGCTGGACGACTGCATGGGAAATGGATGAGACACCCCTGGGATCCTGTGTGTGTCCCAGATGGACAGGGGAAACAGGTGCTGGCTTGGAAGGGGGCATGAGCAAAAGTCTGGGCCGGGCCTATGAAGGCAGCAGGGCCAAAAGCCTGGTATCATCTTATGAGGCTATGCACCTAGTACTTTACATGTGTCCTGTATGTACTGCAGACTGTCCTGCAATGTTGTGTGAAATGAATCCCTGTGAGTCTGAACTGTTTATGCACTGCAGTGATAGTGTATAGTCCTGTCCCCTCATCAGTTATCCTCACATATCGTTACACCTTGTCAGTGTGTGTGGTCTGTATAGCAGTAAGTCAGCTCTTACAGTACATGCATATGCACTTGGTGACACTGTATACATCACTTCAATAGCCTTGCTCTTGACCAGAATTACCATCCATTCTGCTACTAGACCCTTCACACCATAAGATTTGTCACTCTTTGTTGTGGGCTAGACAGTAGCAGTGATAGAGATGGATTGTGGCAGGAAGAACTACCGTAAGATTTGCCCTGAAGGGCCCATTTGTGTCACATCTTTTCCTGACTGTACCAGGAGTGTGTGTGTGTGTGTGTGTGTGTGTGCGTGTGTGTGCGTGTGTGTGCGTGTGTGTGTGTGTGTGTGTGTGTGTGTGTGTGTGTGTGTGTGTGTGCGGGTGGGTGTATATCTCAGCAAACATAATACTGCAAGGTATTACTTTACATATGTTGTGTTCCCCTCACAGGTGAACACAGAGGTTGGTGTCCCTCCACCTCATGACCTGATGTCAGTGTCTTAGCAGATTCCCATGATGATGATTGTCCTAGTGAGGCACAGGTGGTGCCCGGACCTGTGCCATTGCTTTGCATCCCACTTTCACACACCATGTCCCTGCACACAGTCAGTATGCCCACACATGCCCAGTCCCAAGCAGCCACGAATAGTGGACAGGGTTAGGGTGGTGGCATGGAAAGGCTAGTGTGTTTAGTATGGCGAGTGTGAGTGTGGACACCAGCCATAGGCAGAGGGCAGGCAAGGTCACAAACGGGCAGATGGACAAGGGTGCTCAACAGAGGACTGCTGCCCATCAAGCCCCTGTTTCAAGTGCCACAGCAGGTGTCAACAGATGCATGTTACTGTCCAGCATGCAGGCACAGGCGCGTACTGACTGCAACCCCAAACAGATGCTCAGGGTCATGCATGCAGCTCTCCCTGCCATGCATGGCAACCTCCATGGCTGTTATGATGTCATACGTCATCCTGCCAATGAGGATAGACAGTGGTGTGAGACATTGTCACTGCTCAACCATGCATTTCCTGTGCTCGAGCATGTGGTGGGAGTAGTTTATTGGCCAGGTGGATGTAGGTCAGTCACATGATCAGGTGTGAGCCCACATGGCCATGCACATTCACAGTACCATAGTGGTAGTACCAACAGCACTGCTGAAGGGAGGGTGCTGTCCATACCACACCAGAGCAGGCCATACATATATTGAACTGGTCAGTCCCATCAGGGATGCAAGTCCAGCAGAGCAGTCACCATCAGGGAGTAGTACTGAATCAGTCCTTGGGCCTGGCAATGCCAGTGATACTCCTGGCAGAACCAGTTACTACATCCCTGCCAGGAGACGGTGAACCATACATCCTGCCATGTACGGTCCACAGCTGTCCAACATAGACTTGTGTCAAACATCCACATTGCTTGCAGGTGTGCAGACGAACACTTACACATCCCTATTTCAGACCAGTCACCACCAGACATGCACAGCTCCTCTGAACAGTCCAGTGAACATCACCCCTCCAGAGGCACACACACATGATGTCTGCCATATGGCCCAGCACAGGCTTCTGGCAATCCAACATCACATCCTATGCGTGTGATGATACATGTGCCACAACCCTGTTATCCATACCATGGATGCACAAACATGCTCATATGGGTCTTATGCACAGGGTGACTATGGTACAGTATAGCAATGTCATGCTGTGTAAGGTGCTGTCTGCTGGCAGTAGTTATGGGTACAGATTGAGGTGTGTGTACCTTGTTAGCCATGATGCACTAGTGCTGTTAGTACTGCTGACTGACTATAGTGCCACATACTGTTTTCTGGTTGTGCTCCAGGTGTCTGTGTGTCTGCAGGCTGTGAGCCTGCTGGCAGTAGCAATGTTGGGAAAGACAGAGTGGTAACACAGTCACCTTATCATAGCCAAGGTACAGCTGTACATGTACATGTTTACTAGGTGTTTTTACATGCAACAGTGTGTGAGGAGCAATTGTGGCAGACAGTGTGACCTTGCATACATACTCTTGACACAACCACCTAGCCCGCATACATGTCACGTGTGTGTTTCATAGGTCCACATGCTCACACATAAAGAGGAGGTTACCTGGCACTAGGTCCCTCACCACCTTAGCGATTACATTCACTGCAACAGATTCAGCTATCAGCACCTGTTGCCCCTGCCATTTCTGTCACATCCACTTGACCGTCATGCAGTTGATGAGGGTTTGCCTGGTACTGTGTATGACAGGTTTGGGGTATGTATTCCAGGCACAGGTAGCCTGTGTTAGTCTAACCTGACAAACACCAGCATGTGTGTCTGCCATCTCATATGCATGTCTGACCTCTCATGTTGGTAGTGCACACAGAGTCATAGTCCTGTACATAGAGCAGCTGATGAAGGGCTGAGCACAGCCCGTACCTGCACAGTCTTATGATAGCACAGCGGTACTGTAGTGTGGCTGTGTCTGCCACTACTATTGAAGTGAGTGACAATTACAGGGACTTTTAGGATTGGTAATGGTGTGTTCAGAGGCTCTTAACATGTTACAGCCATCACACACACACACGCACACACACACACACACACACACAGACACACACACTCACACACACACACACACACACACACACACACACACTCAGGCACACCACTGCATGGGGACATGCATTGAGACACACATGCACATGGAGGTAAGACTTATCAGAGTGGATGATCTACCCATCTATTAATGCACAATACACAGTGATACGACCATTGTACCACAGAATCTTGGTGTTAGAAACTGTGTAACTGTGCTTGTAAGGTGGATGACATCTGTATAGGCCGACACTAGTTTGCCAATGGGGAGTTCACAGGGTGGAAGAGGCACACAACATGGTATAGCCATCGCATACACACACTGAAGACAGCCACAGGGGCTGTGCATACAGAAACACATACACAGTTGCCAGTAGACATATCAGTAACCCTATGTATCCACTTGTATGTACTATAGTGCTGCATTCACATACCATGCTCTACATACATTATATGCCTGGGATACAACACACATCATCTTACAACAGGTAATCTTGCAAATGCCTTCATGGATGGTGGGATAATCCACCAGACATAGTGATTGGTCTCATCTACTGCTTCCACATACCTACACAAGTGATAGTGTGACAGAGTTTGTATCAGCATGATGTGTTATTCAGGTATAATGATGCTGACATGTGTGTCAGTACGGTAACTGTGACATGCTTGGCAATGATATCACAGGAATGCTCATTGTCAGGGGACACAGACAACATATAGGTTGCAAACATGCGGATATTCCATGTACAACTACAGATGACTGGTATGGGCTGTAGTGTGTTACATAGTGCATGTGAGGCAGATGCCATTAACAGGGACTTTAAAGTAATGTCATGGGAAGGGGTTCAACAGACCTTAAAATGGTATAACCTACACACACAACAGCCACAGGAGATAAGCTTCACACACTACTATAGTTGTCAGTATTGAGATAAGAACTCTTACCTATCTAACTATTTTCATTATAGTATTATGCAGTTATTGCACACATCACAGTGCTTAGAGGGCTGACAAGGTTATACAGGTGCATCTAGGATGAATGACATCAGTAGGCCTTATAAAGTAGGGCAATGGGATGTGTACTGGGTGGTACATGCCTTAAAATGGTATAACCCACCCCCCCAGAGGATATGATTCTCACCAAGACACACACACACACACACACACACACACACACACACACACACAGTTGCCAGTATTGAGATTAGAACCCCTACCTATCTATTTATGTATATTATAGTGTTATGCAGTTATCACATGAGCCATGGAGCTTATAGGATTTAACAGTGTCACAAGGTATGTCTAAAGTGATTACATCAAGGGCCCTTGTAAAGTATGACAATGGAAAATGTACTGGGTGGGAAGGATATCAAAATACATTACCCTACAAACACATTCACACACACACATACACACACACACACACACACACACACACACACACACATGCACACTTGTCACAACTGAGTGTAGAACCCCTGCTTATCTAGTTATGTGTACTATACTGTTCCGTAGTTATTACATGCTCCACAGAGCTTATATGACTGAGTGCTGTCCAAAGGTACTTCTAAGGGGAATGACATCAGCAGAACTGTTAAAGTAGGGCACTGGGAAGGGTTGTGGGTGGGAAAGTCCTCAAAATACTTCACCCTACAAACATGAACACTTGCAAACTCTTGCACATACACTTACACACACACACACACACACACACACACACACACACACACACACACACACACACACACACACACACATTTGCAGGACCTGAGAGTAGAACCCCTGACTATCTAGTGATTTATACTATAGTATTACACAATTATTGCACGTGCTACAGAGCTTATAGGGATGCCAGTTGCCCAAAGGTACTTCTAAGGTGAATGACTTCAGCAGGATTGCTAAAGTAGGGCACTAGGTGGGAAAGTCCTCAGAATACTTCATCCTACAAACATACACATGCACACAAATTTGCTGGACTTGAGAGTAGAGCCTCTGCCTATCTAATTATTTGTGCTATAGTATTACACAGTTATTGTATGTGCTACAGAGCTTATAGGATTGACAACTGCCCAAAGGTGCTTCTAAGGGGAATAACATCAGCAGGACTGCAAATGTAAGCACTGGGTGGGAAAGTCCTAAAAATACTTCATCCTACAAGCATACGTACTTACAAATACTTGCACATAACACACACACACACGCACATACACACACACACACACACACACACACACACACACACACACACACACACGCACACACACACACATATTTGGTGGATCTGAAAGTAGAACCCCTGCTTGTCTAGTATTTGTACTATAGTGTGACTCAGTTATCGCACATGCTACAGAACTTACAGGGATGACAACTGACCAAAGGTGCTTCTAAGAGGAATGACATCAGCAGGACTGCTAAAGTAGGGGACTGGGAAGTGTTATTGGTTAGAAGGTCCTCAAAATATGTCATCCTATAAACATACACACATGTGCCAGAACTGGGAATGGAACCCCTGCTTATCTAGTTATTTGTACTATACTGTTACTGGGGTCTATATTAGATAAACAAAAGTTTATCTAATCGAACACTCACACGAGCAAAACTCCAAGAACTCGAAACTGGAATTGTGGGGGGCTGTGCCCCCCATACTCCCTCCTGCTAAATATATATTCCAACTCCAATATCACACTATAGTGAGGAAAGGGCAAATAGTCCCATCTTCATTGTACCATGATCTCACAATTGCGGTTTTGGGTTCCGCAATTTTCGCTCATGTGAGCGTTAGATTAGATACATTTTCATTTATCTAATATAGACCCTGTTACTGTTACATAGTTATTGCACATGCCATATAGCTTATATGGTTTGGTTTGTCCAAAGGTACTTCTAAGGGGAATGACATCAGTAGAACTGCTAAAGTGGGGCACTGGGAAGTGTTGTGGGTGGGAATGGTCTAAAACTGTTTCACCTACAAACAAACACACACTTACTCTCACACACACACACACACACACACACACACACACACACACACACACACACACACACACTTACATTTGCCAGGACTGAGATTAGAACCCCTACCTATCTAGTTATTTGTATGATAGTGTTACACAGTTATCACATATGCTACAGAGCTTAGAGAGCTAATAGGTGTCAAATGGTACTTCTATGGTGAATGACAGCAGCAGATCTCGTGAAGTAGGGCAATGGGAAGTATTCTGAGTGGGAACAGTCTCCTAATACTTAGACCTACAGACACAGGCACACACACATACACCCCCCCCACACAGACACACACACACAGGCAGGTGATGTGATATTATAACCCCCACCTCAGTACTATTAGACAATGGAGCTGACCTTTTATGCTGGCATGTGTGACTGGTTACAACTGGTATGCCACTGTCTATAGCAGGACATCACTGTATGCCATTCAGGGTATCCGTGTGTGTGACTCACTCTGTGTCCCCCTGTGTTTCTCTCTCTCTCTCTCTCTCTCTCTCTCTCTCTATCACTGTCTGTCTCTCACTTCCCCACATGTATGTTTGTGTATGCTTGACATATTATCTGTTGCCCACATATATGTCTGTGTATCACATGCAAAAGATGCAGATATATCACACATGTGCCACCTACAGCTAGCTGAGGGTAATCCTGTCTGATGGGTGCATGTAGGGACAGCTAAGGTGTACATAGCTGTCTGTATGTCCAGACATATATACACAATACAGTAATATAGAGCGATGTGGGTTCCAACATGGCTTGTGATTCTCTAAGTGTAAGAGCATGGCCAGTGTGACCTTCTATGGTGAGAATGGGACTCCATTCCAGAGGTAGGTGTATGCCAGTCTGGGGTTTTGTGTGCTACAGCCATACCTCTCAGGAGGAAACAGGAATTCCCTAGGGGTACTGGGGTTGTTTAGCAGATATTTTCTGCCATACATATAGTCTGACACTGAAATGTATTGTGTCATTACCTAGTGACAGTCATCTTCAGATCATCACAGTGCTTTGCCAGAGGAATACAAAATGTATGATGCACAAACCAATATTATAATCTCAGCTATGTACATTCTTGATCAACAAGGCCAGATGGGAAGTGTGGCTAAAGCTAGTAAACTGATGAAGCTGTGTAAACAGTCCAGCAACTTGGTGATATACTGGCTGGGGATCTCCTGTTTGTGTGCTATCTTTCTTACCTGAGATGTCATATCCTCATTTGGCCATACCTCTCAACTGTACATTTTTTGACAGATTGTCCAGGTGTTTGCCTAGAGGTTTCATCCAGTCTAAATAAACTTATGTTTTTATGGCAAGTTAGTTGCATATAATTGAAGACTGATGTTACAAAATAATGACAGACATTACTGTTTCAGACTACATAACCTTCAGACAATTCCCGCTAATGCAAACTCCTCATCCTATCAACTTTCTTAGTATTTAAGAGCAATATTTACAACACATGCATATCATTGTGCCTTTGTCCCACTTTTATTTCTGACCTTGTCCAGATGTCTTGCTGTCAGAGGTTGAGAGGTATGGGTGTGGGTACAGAGTACATTCTACTTTGCAGACATGTCCATTATATGTGTAGTATATTCCACATAGCACTGTGACTTCCAGGTATGTCAGTGGAAGAGCAGTAGGTGTAGCTGACATGCATAATAGTTGGCACTGCAGTGATTTGTACATGGCCCTATCAAAGACAGCACTGTACCTAGGCCACTACAACACAACAGCCGGGAATACTTGCTGGCCAGATCCTAACAGTATTAGCCACACACACACATAGCTCATTGACCCCTGCATATTGTGGACATGCAACATCATTTCATGTGTATTGGGACAGCCCTGACAATGTGTGCTTTGCTGCTATTTCCCTGCAAACATATATGTTACTGCATTTCTGTGGGAATATGGGGGGAGCACATCTGTCAACTGTACACATTTGCACAGACTGTGCTGATATTTGCTTTACATTTTGGTTCCATTTAACATATTATTGTGCCCTGTCTTGGGGACTAGAGGCACATCACTAAAGACCACAGGTCAGATTGTAATGGCATACATTTTAGATTCAGACTTCTTACCCTTTAGAGCCTTACTGTAACTGCAAGAGCTGCTGTACTATCACAGTGTAAGTCTGTAGGGGGTAATTCAACATTGTCGCCATTTGTGGGCCTTTGCCAGACATTTATTTATGGTTTTCTACAGCTGACATGCTGGGTGAGGCTGAGGGGTGAGTATGAGACCCCCACACTGATATCCATGCCTGCAACCTATGTCCCTCCAGTTAGTTATCCCTAACATATACTGCAGTGGGATTTGCCACCTTGGATACTACTGCATAGTGTGTGGAGGCCAGTATTGGGAAGACATTTCCTGGTGTCCCACATAGCTGTCTGTTGTCTGCTGCTATCCCAGTAGGCCACCCCATTCCCTTGCATGCATGCAGCAATACCATAGATATGCTACCAGAATATACTGATGCATTTATTTATCGTTAAGAAGACTGACTTACCTTGTGCCTGTGGCAGTTGTGTGGATGGTGCTTGAGAGCTGCCTATGTTGGATGCGTGCAGTACACTGCCTATACATGGTACGTTACAGGTAGTGTGATGTATGCGTCATACATTTTTACTGTGTATGCGAGTCACAGAGAGAGAGGTGTCAGTACCTGGGTGCCTGCTGTGTCAGTGTGTGTGCTATGCTTTGCCTCTTTGTCAAGGCCAGGCCACACTGGGCATGCCTCCATCTGCCTAGAGGAGCTGGCTCAGGGGGCTCATCCTCTGAGTCCCACTGTGCCTGTGGGGACCTTGGCAATGGTGAGGGGTTGTGTGGCCTTTCCCCATGCTGTTCCTGCTGCAGCTGTTTCCACAGGATCATATTGTGTAGGATGGCACATACTATGAACATGTGTGCACATGTGGCTGGAGAACACTACAAGGCTCCACCAGATATGTCAAGGCAGCAGAACCGTGACTTGAGCATCCCAAACACGCACTCTATAATGATCCTGGTTTGTGCTTGTGCCTCATTATGGCATTCTTGAGTGGGTGTGTGTGTGCATTTCTGATGGGTGTCATCATCCACGGCTCCAGTGCATAGCCAGCATTCACCACCAGATGACCATATGGGAAGTCCCCCTGGCAAATCTCTGATACAGCTGTGAGGAATGCCAGCTGTGGGATTCGTGATAGCTTCCAGGGCTTCCAGCACACCCATTTATGGTAATGCCCTGGGCATTTCATACGACCTGACAGTTGATGGAGAGGAAGCACTTGCAGTTTATATAGACCCTACCCTGTACATAGGGTGGTGCTTTGATGTTAATATGCATGCAGTCTATGGCACCCAGTACCTTAAGGTATTCTGCAACACAGTGGATGAGGCGGATATTGCTGGTCAACTCCTCACATGTGCTGGGGAAGTAAAAGTGCTTGCCAGCATGTGGTAGTATGGCATCCAGGAATTGGTGAAGTACCTTGGATGCAGATGCCTGTGAGACCCCCATGATGTCCCCAGTAGGTCTTTGGAAAGCACCTGTAGTTTGTATTCTAGAGGCTGCACATACCTTAATATCCACTGGGAAATTTTCCCCTCTGTTGTCTCTTGGTCTGAGTTGAGGCCAGCACAGCTCAATGATTTGCTGAAGTATGTCTCTGTCCATCCTGTAGTGCTCGACTATCTCCAGATCATGTAGTCCTTGGTAGGTTACCTTGGGTTTGAACACTCTTCTCCTCCTCCTCCTCCTCAGTCTGGGGTGGTTGTCAGCATTATCTTCCTCACCACTATCAGCCTCCAGCACATACTGATGTATCAGAGTGACAGTAGCCCCTAACATTTTGTCAGTTAAAATCCCCCCTGAGTGTGTACACCAATGGTGCAGAGATTGTGGGAAAAAACAATCTGAAAGGTGTTTGCACAGTTTATACTGTTGTGCTGCAGATACTGCCTGTATGATTGGCTGGCTATGATACATTCCACCTGCCTGCTATTTTATTTGTACTTGATTGCTTTTATTCTGGTATTTCCCTTTTTTTCCCTTCCCATTTCTGCCCCTTTTAAGCCGCGAGGCGAGTCACGCAAACCCGGTGCCCAAATGTAAACAGTTCTGCTATTTCCATTTTTATTTTATTTTATTTTTTTTTTTTAGACCCGGTGTATGCCACACAATCCCGTTTAGATAAAGTAAACACTGAGAAATGGTCCTCCCAGACACGAACACGCTCTTCATTTCATGGAATAAGTCACTGCAGCCTCAGACATACCCCTTTGCTTAGCTGTGTTTAGCTAAGCTCAAATGGGAGCCGTGGAGCTCCAATGTGCTTACACCAAGCATGGCACACACTCTTTTCATGTCAGCTGCTTCTCTTCCTTACACCACTGCTTTATAGTTCCTACACAGTTAGGTGCAGCCAAAGAATGGTCTCCCATTTAGTGATTCAGTAAAATTTGCTGATTTGCATACGCACTGCCTTACTCCATGGTTATACCACTACACCACAGCCTTTCTCTTTAGCAACCAGTGTTACCTGTTATTGTTTTGATTCTGCATGCTATAGACTATAACGGAAAAATGTAGATTACACTTAAAATTGTCTTTTCACATTTTTTTTTATTTTCTGCACAATCCTGTTTGCACACCGTTGTCCTATGCTTAAACAGCCGAAACTGGCCAAAAAAAACCTTTGATTTTTGTAATATTGCAACACTTTTCCATGTCAATGGCCATATATTTGGCCATTGGCATGCCTAAGGATTATAATACCTGCTTTACTTTGAGCTGTCATGCCTCCATTTTGATTTTCGCAGAAATATATCAGCTAGTAGCTGAATACATTTCTGTACCTCACATTGCTCTTGCACGGATGCCTGCCTGCTTACTGAATTGCTAATTCACTTCATTTGCATGGTTTTCACCAGCAAATGAGGTAATTTGGATTATTCAGTGGTGTCCCTGCAAGAATAGTGCTAGCAGGTTCATGCATGCCCCCAGCCTTGTTTACTGGATCGCTCGGCAGCCATATTCCATGCAGGACCTGCTGCACTATTCCTGCATGGAGAAAAACAATTATTGAATCCCAGGGACAGACTTTCTTCTCAAACAAAATATATTGCTAATCAATAAAATTGATGATCTTGAGAATTGGGAGACAAGGGCAATATCCAAATTTTTGAAGTACAGGAGAAGGCAGAAATTGAGAATATGATTTTATTTTTGAATAATTGGATTCCCAACATTTTAGACTTACAAGAGAGGCTCTCATTTGGTATAGAAAGAGCTAATGTGGCAATTGGTAAGCCAGTGCCCACATCCTCCACAGCAACACCTAGATGTATTGTTATAAAATTCCTTTCTTACCTTGATAAGGAACTAGTGTTAAAAGCAGCTTGGTGGAAAGACCCATTAAAATGTAACCAACACCTAATCAGATGTGACAATGACTACTTTGTGAGAATTCTGGAAATGAGGAAGGACTGCTGGCAACAGGTTAAACAGATGAAACAAAACAACATTAGATCCCAAATATACCCCAGGATTCACTAATCCTCTGTGTAAGACTAGATTATTCTTACATGGAAGAGCCAGTCTAAGAGTAAGATGGCAGCGCGCCATGGATATTAATGAGAACGTGCTGCCTCAACTCTAAGGCTAACACGAAGCATGCACAAGTGCAGGGGGCATGTCGGACTGTCGAGCAGTCCAAAAATCCATGCCCCTGCAAGTCTGACACTGGGAAAATGTCTACTTACATGAGCGAGTCCACTCAAATGTGTACATGCCCAACACTACACACCCCCACATTCTAAACCCCTGTACAATTATAAAATATAAATTTTTTTTTTATTTCCGATATAGCTGCCCGTATTTGCGTGTGTTTGCGTGGATTTGCCCATTGCTTAGCTACAGTTAGCAGTTTAGACACCAAAGAAGATAATAAGAAACTTATATGCAAACTAAGCGAAATAGCGATAGCATAGTGGTAGAGCATTCACACAAAGAGAAGGCATTCCTGGTTCGAGTCCCACCACTCCCTCTTCTATTTTCTGTTGGAAATCTGTATATAAAAATAATTCTTGACATTTATCATTTAAATTTTTGTAAAAAGCATTGAAATGGCCTATGTAGAAGTGAACAAATTTTATATATATATATATATATATATATATATATATATATATATATATATATATATGAAGGTGAAATGGTTATGCATACTGATGGATGCATAAGTAACATATCTTAAGAAATGTGAAGCACTGCTAAGCAAAGTTTACCAGTATTAAGCATATTTAAATGTAATTGCTCGTAGCTGAGCACTGTGTTAAGTAGCGCAATGGCTTTGCGAGTAGCTGCGCATCACGCCAACTAGTGCAAACAGAACATGTTTGTGCAGAGTTGCACTCCACGCTTACCAGTGCAGCGTCAGGCAATGTCGAGCAATGTAGAGCAACGTCGGGCAAAGTTGAGCAAAGTTGGCAAAACACAGTCACACCTGCTATCCGGTCTGGCCAGAAGTAGAATAAAAAGCAATGATAGGGCTCGAACCCGGGATACTATGCACCATAATCACAGTACTGAACCACTAAGCCATGACAGCATTTCATAACCAGCACTTTCAACACACACATACATATCAATGGAAGTTTACCCATTGCTAAGCAGGTGTGACTTCAGCTGAGTTTTTTCAAAACTGGCCAATCACAAATAAGTGCGGTAAATGAGGCATATTTCAGCTCCATAGGTGGGAATACTTGCCATAACTGGTTGTAGCTCCTATCTGCAGGCAGCATGGCCAGTGCTGGAGAGGGCTCTCAATTTCGAGTGCAACGTTGGGGCATTGAGGATTCAAAAGTAATGGTTTGGCTCCTTGTCCATAATCATGAGGATAGACTCCTGCAGGGCCAGTACCAGGGCACCCAATACAAAGCGGAAGCCTGGAACTGTCTAGCTCATGAACTCACCAGTGCCACAGGTGTCCCTCAGACTGGTGAGCAGGTCAGACACCACTACTCAGACCTGAAGAGACGCAAGGAGGATCAACTGGACCAGTGGATCCAGGAGGCCCGTGGGATGTAAAATGCCCCACTACAGAGTAAGTAGCCATGGAATTAAGTATGTAAGAATTGCTATTCTAGTCTATACTATGGATAGGTATGTCTCAATATCACTTCATTTACTTCACAGCTGCAGGTGTCCGCTCTGCGAACCAGAAAGCCTATGCAGATAGGCTGCTAAGGCTGTGCCACCAGGCAGGTTAGTAATTATTCTGCATGTACTGTTATATAAAATAAATGAGACAGCCTGAAAAAAGTGTTTTAACCCAATAAATAAAGGTATAATAATTATTTAATAATTATTCTGCATGTACTGTTATATAAAATAAATGAGAGAACCTCTAGAAACGTGTTTTAAGTCTTTAATAAAGGTATAATTCCTGGAGTGTGTCTATGTCATTTTCTTTGATATGCTGTTGTACTCTTGCATTATAGAAATAGTACTGTTGTATTAGGCACTGTTAACCCACACTTGGGTAGGCCCATATAAAGTGGATGAAGGGAGTGCCAGTAGCTTTTAAGCATATTTACAGTCCTCAACTATTGGTTCATGCCCAGCATGTACAGGTTAATCTGGCACATGAGTAGCTTGGTATTGTGTTCTCCAGAAATGTCAGTGTGCTGCCAGAAATGTAGGGAGCTGTTATATAACTGATAATTTCACCTGAACATATCTAGATAATTATAGGAAAGTAGAGCTGTCAGTGTACCATCTCAGCATAGTGTGTCTGAGCAACTCACAAAATATGTAGCAGTAACATCTGCATCCCGGACAGTTTGTATGTCAGATACAGCTCATGTATATAAAGATCTAGCAAAACTCATTTCATAATTTAAGGACAATTGGATAGTGTAATAATATATGTAGGGGACATATAACTGCAGTTAATAGAAATGTAGTGTAAACTAGAAGGATATATAAGTTGTTAATGGAGCTAACTTTTTCCACCCTTCTGTATGTGCATAAAAAATGCAATTCCACACCTCAATGGGTATGTCTAATCTCAAAACATTTGTTGGGAACATATGTCCTATTGGTTTATAAATAGCTGCATTTATTTTGTTGCCATCAATTAAACCTGCATGCTGTTGTAATGCCCACTGCTGTTCTATATATGCATGTGTTATGCTTGCTATTCAACTGTTGGATCTCTGGTGTGTTGGGTTAATGGGAATACTTCTGCATGCTGTTATAACTAATTGGGAATGCTGTTGACTGTTACTAACCAATATTTTCATTAAATCCTCCAAAACATAGAACGTATGGGAAGGCCGGTCCCAGCAGACCCACCTGTCCCACCTCAGCTGACGATGGCACCTGGCACCAGCAGGTCCGGTGCCCAGCCTGGGACCTCCTCCTCTGTTGGCCCTGTGCCACCTTTGGGTGGAAGTGCTGCAGGAGATGGGGCTCACCTCCCCATCCAAGTGTGGGTGGAGGAGGGCCACCTATCACCCTCCGAACGGTCCGGGCTGTGGTGCGTAGAGAGATCGAGCGTTCTGTCGCTGATCATCTACGCTAGCTTGAGGCACGAGTGGCATGACTCATGGGTGAGCCTGCCCCTCCTACACAGCCCCCAGCACAGACACCCTCTGGGCTGTGAAGGTGCAGTGGTGACTGCCCATGGGTGGGGATCTCAGTTCCACTGTTGCCATCTGTGAGCTCATGGGCTTGCGATTTCCAAACATCCTTCCCCGTCAATGGTGTTCACCCACCACATGTGTCATATTCCGCCCCTGTATGTGTCCTGTTTGTCTTGTCTGTTTACCTCCCCAACCTACCTCTCCAAATATACCTACTTCCCCTATCCCACATTCCACTCTCACCTGAAAAAAAAAAGGGCAATCTGCTCCCAAAAAAAAAATTACGCCCCATACATAGCTGCCCATGTTGCACACATGTCCACTGGACACATAAAATGTAATTTAGTTGGCAGTACAACATACTTTGTTGTCCTCACTCCTTTCTCAGGGGTGGAAGGTTTCATATTTCCCTCCAAATGTATTGCATATGCACAGCTGTTGCTGTTAAAGAAATGGGCAGCTATGGACCATCCCTACACCCATCCTGCACATCCCGAGCTGTTTTCCCTACTGTCTTTCCCTCTTTGTGCCCCTTTTTCACCACTTTCCTATCTCCCCATTTTCTTTTCTTTCAAAGAAATGAGTGCGGGGGTTAACAGGAGTAAGCACTTTTAAGCAGTAGTTAGCAGGTTTGCGCAAGTGTGTGCTTGTGCGCACTTAGCTAAGCATTACTAAGCATCACGCAAACCCACGCAAACCTGCTTACAACTGCTTAAAAGTGCCTTAGTCATTCTGTATGTGAGGGCCCCTGTTCTGCTCAGCAACAAAATAAAACACCTCTGTCAGTCTCGACCCCAGGATCTTGTACACACTACACTGCATGAAGTACCACTAAGCCACAGCAGATATGCAACAAGTTGGTGCTGAAATAAATATATCATGCATCAGAATGAGTGAATGTAAAGGAAAAATAGGAATGCCATAACACACAACGTGTTCTGTGGATCTTTACCAGCAGTTGTTGTGGAATTGCATTACATGACTGTGATAAGAGAAGCAGCCATTGTAGCAGGAAATAATGTTACAGCAGCACTTTACAACCCCCACACAGTATCATAGCAGGACAAACACTGGCATATCTGATTAAGGCAGAGGCCATACCTCCCAACTCTGCCTAATTTTCAGGGATGTTCCTGATTTTCAAACAAATTTTAGCTGTGTCCCTCTGAATCCCTCTGAAAAGTACTGACATTAGCCAGAAAGGTGGTGAATTACACTTAATGAATAATGACAATAAGTAAGAGTTAGACACTGCTTGTACTTCAGAAAAGGTGTATTAATCCATATGCTTTGGTTCTCTCAAAGTCTCAACTTAATGGCACTAATATTTTAAAGGTGTACCTCACTTTTACCTACTTTTCCCTGAGTCTGTTCAAATATGTACCTGAATGTTTGATAGGCCTGGCAGAGGCAGGAACACACAGGCATATCAGATTTTCTGCTGTTACACACTGTGCAAATAGCTTTGGAAGGAGTTCCGGAAGCATACCCTTATGTAGGAGTACAACACTAAAATACAAAAGGATGTAGCCATGAACTGGTGACAACCAACTGTAACAATGCCATTGTTCCAGTGCTGAAAAGACGGGTGTGGTGCACAGACAAAGAATAACAGGCTAACCTTTGGCTAACATGTGGATAGGTCCACAGTTGGGAGCTACACAAACAGACTACTTGCCTTGATAAACTAACATGTACACAGCAACCCTTTAAGTCCAGCAAGATAAAATTCACACAATAATACATAATGTGCTCTGTACTTCTGCATGCCTACCCAAATGTAGAATATACCTGTGTGTTCAGGGTATACCAAGGATGTAGGTAGGCATACTCAGTACTGAAATTTGTCCAGTTTTCTTGAGTAGCCTGTGCTAATGTCAACACTAAAAAAGCACAAACTGTTCAGAAGTGAGTAAATTAATATTCACAGTATAGCAGTTCACAAACAATTCATGTGCCAAAGGAATACATCTCAATAACTAGTTTTGTATGGCAGTTAATTGTACAATTAGAAAAGAAAGTACATACTCCCATGCATCTTGAGTTAGCATTTTGAGGGTGAGTACAATTCTACACTGACAAGTGTGTACTGGAAGCAGCAACATTCAAGTCTGAGTACAACATTTAAATCACTGGCTACACCCCTGGCTTTAGATATAAGAACTATACCAGCATTCTGCCTTAAACAACGATGTCCACAGCAAACAAGCATGATCCCCATCTTGGAGAGCTGAAAGGGCCACGCCTACCTGAGTTAGCAATTTATAGCATTGGGTTGCTATGACAGTGATTACTGCAATTACCACACAGCAGGCTGCATGCAATTAGCAAATGGTGGCCACCAAATGGTGCAGAGGCCATCACATGCACATGTGCAAATACCTGTAAAAGCAGGCTGTAATTGCTGCCAACAAACTCAATCACTCTATTGCAGACAGAGAGAGAGAGAGACAGCAAAAAGCAAAAGGAAAAGGAAATAGAAATAATACCAACTCATACAAAGGAAAGGTATGTAACAGATATGTATTTACTGGCATGTAGTAGATGTTTTTGAAGAGTACTCTACATAATGTGAACCATTCATATATGGCAGCAGTATGTATCTATGCACAGATGTCCTGCTTAACAACTGCCATGGACAATTCAGTGTGTACCTGTGGGCAGTGGGACATAACTGTGAAATGTGTAGCTCAGCATTAAATGTCAAACATCTGATCCATGTTATCTGTGTTCTGTACAGTAGTGTGGCCAATGGCTGTTTGGGGGATTAGCGCAAACATTTATATAAACATGGGTGTGACAGAGTAACACATGCATGATAGTCATATTAAAGTGTAGCTTAGCATTGGCAACTGCTGTACCAAGCTAGTATGCTAATCTAGCATTTGGAGATATATATACCCCCTCTAATGTTACTGTGTGTTCACTTGTGACACCTGTTCATGTTGCAGCAAGGCCCAACAGTTCAGCTGTGAGGTCCAGGGACTTACAACAGTGTGTACCTTGTGTGTGTATGGCACACACATCTGTATATGTGCATAGAGTCAGGGACATATTTCAACTGTTTGTGAAGGGTGGACATATATATGTTGGTGAAGGTTGTTATGTGCATATTTGTATGTAGGTTTTAGTGTGTGACAAACAAGACAGCATACAGTGCTGGTATATGACATGTGGTGGTTAAACACTGTTGGTGTTTTGTTCAGTTTGCAATGTTGCAGCCAGTGAGGCCTGCTAAAGCTACCTGGGCTGTGAACACTTTCAATGCATTTTTCACAAGACTGTACAATATTATTACATTACTGCATACCTCACATCCTTTGTATAATTGATATTCCCACCATGAAAGGTGGACTGTATATGTGCCTATATGTATATGTATATGTATATGTACACCAATGGATGTGTACATGTATGTATATATATATATATATATATATATATATATATATATATATATATACACACATACATATATATATATATATATATATATATATATATATATACACACACATATATATATATATATATATATATATATATATATATATATATATATATATATATATATACATATACACAGAGACAGAGAGAGAGAATCATATATACGCATACACACCCACATCTACTTGTTGCAATAGATTCTATGTAAAGTTGACTGTGTGTGATGGTCAATGCATTGGTGAATATGTCAAAGATTTGTATTTGTGGGACAGCTTAGTGGGAAACTGTTTCTGTCATGGTATTATGGGTCCTTGCTTTGATCCTAGCAAAAGCTGTGTATGCTGTTACTAGGCAGATAAAGCACTATGGCATACAGTCTGATGTAGTCCCTTGGTGTTAACTGGGGTGTGTCATTGGAGGCTAAAGCACTACATGTATGCTTATTGATTGGTACTGATGTTGAATCCAAATCCTGTATGTACTGTAGTACTACTTGAAGCTCTGGGCCTAAACAGCAAAGTATGGTGTATGTCCACATTGCTTGTAACCACTCTTTTGTGTGGTCCCTGTAGTCATCACAGATTACATTCCTCAAGCTTAATGTTTTGTAAGTACTGACACACAGTACTGTATGGTACACACGTAAAGCTTATCTGGGTTGCCATACCTTTGTGTCTTGTAATTATGTCTGATGTGTGTGTGGGTATGCTTGTAACATGTCCTCTGTCATATGTGTGTTACAACATATAACTGCATAACTAGCAACATTTATAGTTTACTACAGCAGTATACCACCTATATTCACAGTTGTGCACATATTTTGGCCATGGGTTTGCCAACAACAAGTTGTGTGGTATAATGGTAATACTGTAACTGGACCTTGCAAACATTGCGATGGATGACATATATCTTTATGCATTGGCTTGATCTATATCTGCTGTGGTTAGGTGGTGAATTGTATTGCATACAGTGTGCCAGGTATTCTTGTATAGTCTTATACAGTGATTTTATTTTGTTGCTATGCAGAACATGGTTTATTATATAGAGCGTGCCAGGCACTTTCAAGCAGTTGTGGGGTGAGCACTGATAAGTGGTAGTGAAAGTGTTTAATCTCAGTCAGCTAATAGGTTGCTATATATGGCAGTTCAGTGATATCTGTACTGTATAATGTTAAATGTGCCATATGACTTGCTCAGACATATTTTTTCTTTATGTCTTCCAGGGATCATGGCACACCGTAGAAATCCTAGCTACAGTAGTGCTGAAGATGAGATTCTTACCAGCTGTATGATTCAGCACTACAGCCTACTATTCTCCAGAACCAGCCAAGACCAGCAGGAGCATACTGCAATGTGGCAAGATGTTGTCTGGAGGGTAAATGAGGTTGGCCTGCATAACAGGACATATGAGCAGGTACGCCACCACTGCAGTGATCTACTTAGACATGTCCGTCAGCGTGCTTCTGATGTATGGAGACAACAGCTTGCAACAGGTGGTGAGGTTAACATCCATCCCCCCCTCACCAGAGTGGAGGTGCTGCTCCTGAGCCTGGTGGCACCTGCCCAACAACAACAGCAGCAGACATTTACCATGATGGAGGTTGGAGCCACCCAGCAAGAACACATGGAGCATGCAGGTAACATGGCATATCTGTAGATTACTGCTACCTCTATTTATAGATCATGCATATGTGAGATGTGTACTGTGTAGTTAGAAGATGTGGAGCCTGTTGTTGTGCAATACTGATCATTTTGAACATGATCTGTAGGCCTGTGAATGTAAACTGTTGTTCTACTGTAAGATTGCAAACCCACAGTAGCAATGCCACAGTTTTCGCCACTAACTGCCTCATATCTATGTCACATTCCAAAGACATGCATCTGGAGCATTTCTCCCCGGGCCTCCGCTGAAAACAGGCTCTGTGGAACCTAGTCGGACTTTCCCGGTCAACAAATGATTAAATAAAAAAATAAAAATAAAAAAGGTCCCTCTGGTGTGACAGCAAGGCAGCAGACAGATGCTGGTGAGTGTGTTCTACATTTATTATTGCAAATAAAAAGTGCATGTCATAGTTAAGGTGTAGGCCATGTACACATGTAGCACACCTACCCATAATGCATGCTGTGCATGTTTGCTGTGAGACCACGCACATCACACTAATGTGATTATCTGCCTGAAACACATGCAATACACAGACCATCTCAAACAAATGTGGCTACACCGTAGTGACCATTGGATAGGCAGAGTTGATACACAACATGCACATAACATACACAACTATGTCATACACAGAACATGTTAACACGCTACACATGAATGATTCACAAACCCTCTTTAAAGTCCACTCCAGTATCCCAAATGTCATCCACACAGCACACATAATATACCTGAGGGGTAGAGGCCTATCATGAGGCAGTGAAACACTCTGTAACACACAACACATTCATGTTAGGGAATGCTCCTTATTGGCCTCCATACAATCCCATGTAACAACTGGTTGTGAAATGGTGAATGTAGCCATGGTAGTGCAGTTCTGGTACAGCATGATAGGTGCTGGTTTCGGACACATTTGTAGCCTTGAATGACCACATGATGCTTCATGATGGTGGCTTATGGTACTACACCCCATCCAGTTATCGTAACCACAGTACTACACATAGCTTTCATTGCTATACACCTCAATGTTGTGTGTGTGCAAACATATGCACCTCTAAACAATATGCATACCAATCATCATTTGCACAACTGGCACATATATGTCTTGTGATGCTATTGAGTGGCTAGGTCATATGACACACATTGGGTATGTGTGATGTTTAAATTTGAAGTTGTGTTTTAGCATGCCATGTCATGGATGACACTGGCATGTCCACAATATGATCTACACTCACCATAACTACTGTACATTGGGTATGTGGACCAATGGTATTCCATCAGTTATGCATGCACCACTGATCTTGTGTGTATACACATCATGCATGAGATAAAACTGTGTCCACAATTATTTGCTAAAGACACAGAGGCTCTAATCAGAATTGGATATCTATGCGACACACAGATACACATCCAGCCATGGTATGTAGACCTGTGAGTGATGGTGCACAGTACATTACAGAGTTTTGAATACTTGCACAGCAATGTTGTGTCCATGTATGCATTGCGTTCCAGGGGGAGGCCAATCACCGAACAAGAAAACACATGCATCAAAGCCATGTATACTGTTAGTAGTAAGGACTGTCTACACTTGCACTGCATACTGTTGAGTAACACATGTCCTGCATGCTGACATGTGTGATATGACTGTTTTGCTTGTGATACTGTACCCCACCATCAACTGCTATTGAATATGTTCTGAGATTGCTGGTGGTGTGTGTCTGTGTGTCTGTGTGTGTGTCTGTCTGCTTTAGTGAGGAGTGTATTTGTGTGTGTGCATGTGTGCATGTGCATGTGTGCATGTGGTCTGACGTGTACAGGTCTTAAAGTGTGTTTCCTGTTTTCCTCTCATAGGTGCTGAAGTGGGGCTGGTTCAGTGCAGCAGGGAACCTAATGTCACTGACACAGATAGTGATAATGAGGATAGGTGTGCTGAGGCACAGGCAGGTATGTCAGGGTCTGTTGTTGGGCCACCAATTGACAGTACACAAGTCTCCACCCCATCCATGCACACAGTCATACTGCCTGTACATCCATCATCACCAGTGCCCTTAGCACTGGCCAGGACAGTGTGGTATCTATGGCACATGCATCAGGACACAGCAGCCATAGCCAGATGTCTGGAACAGTACCATATAGGCAGATGCCCAGGGGTTCTCATCAGAGCACTGCTTGTCATCATGCCCCTGGCAGACATGCCACAACTCTTACAACCACATGCATGTTCTAGGCTGTCATGGAGGCACAGGCACGTATGGAGCGGTACACCAGACAGGGACTAAGGGCACAGAGGGCTCATAACACCTCTGTAAATGGCAATATCCATGACCTAGCAGGTGCCATACATAATTACACTGAGGTCATTGATAGACATTGGGGTGAGACATTAGATGTCCTCCACAATGTCATGTACATGTGTCAGGACAGTGCGGGACGGTTGAGACATCAACGTGGACATATGCCAGCAACATCATCAGCTGGTAGTTGCCGTGGACGTCCATCAAGTCATAGCCGCTCCCATAGTTCCAGTACCAGCCCCAGCAATGTTGGAGGGGGGCTGTCCATAGACCGTCCTAGAAGACCATGTACACGTGGCTCTGGCCAGTCCCAGCAGGGACCTGGATCCAGTGGACATATGTCAACCTCTGAGGATAGTACCCAGTCTGGATCAGTATCTGATACTGTCTGTAGCACCCCTGCCAGGCACAGGTCCCGTATCCATGGCCAGAGATGGTGCTCTGTAAAGCCTGCCAGGTACAGTCTGTAGCTGTCCCACAAATCCCTGTATATGGCAGCCACATGGTGGAACTGTGTGCATGTGGACACACACACATAAACCAGACACCTAGGGCAAACACATACCCGCACACATTACATCCACATTGGCACATAACAGTACTCTTGGCCATCACACACACACTCACACACACATGTCGATTGTATGGCTCAATGTAGGCCACTGGCAAACCAACAACACACCCTGTGCATATGATAAAACCTGTGCCACCTCCTGTCATCTGTAACATTGATGCAGGAACACGCTAGCATGATGCTGATGCACAGGGTGACTTTATTACAGTATAGCAATGTTTTAATGTGTAGCATGTTGTCAACAGTAAAGTGTAATGATATCCTTGAAGGTGTAGCTGAGCAGGCATAATGCATTAAAGCTATAATTATCAATGTATTATTGTTTACAGCAGTGTTTATTCCAATTGTGTATTGTCTGCCCATGTGCCACTTGGCTGATTTGTGTAGTTGTGTCAGCATGTGTTATAGAGTGGGCAGTAAGTGTGGGATGTGTGCAGCACAAATTTACAGATGTACATTTGTGAACATGGTTGAGGTGCACTGTCTGCATGTATGTGCATATTGGACACATGGGCAGGGTAACATGCCCTATATTAGACAGTGTTAACACTCCATAGTTTCTATTGGTGGCCAGTATGCATTGTACTACACACATTTTGGAACTTGAGTACACGTGTGTGTATGACATGGTTTGACACTGTGCTGTGGGTGATACTGTTGTTACTATCTGTCATTGGTTTGCATTCTGGTAGTATACATAACCTCAACAGCCTGCCCATAAACAATTGTTAGATGATGGCTTGTCAACTGACACACAGATGTAGGACATACAGTAACATTTGCAGCCTTCAGGTACTATTCTATGCCAGTAACAAATGGTATTCACCTGCACTCAATCCTGGGACCACTCCTGTTTGACATATAGCTTTCTTAGGTACAAGCAAACACAGTAGGGATATGTCTGGCTATGTTTGGCAATGCATACTGTAGGCTATAATGCATTCTCCAGATGACACACACATCCTCCAAAAGGGTATCATGCAGACAGATACCTGGTGTCAAACCCATGCTGTAAAGCTATAAGCCAAATAAAGCATAGTCATCCACTTTTACAAAACATAGTATCCCCAGAGTACCACATAGGTAGTAGCCCCCAAAATGTGGAACAGGTACCGATGTATACATAGAGCCATGTGTTAAGTCATCTCTCCTTTGATAATCACATTTACAAAGGGTTTTGGAAATCCCTCAGTGGATCACATAAGCAATAAGGGGTCTGCATGCATATCCACAAAGGTTGTTGCACACCTATAATAAATAGCCATCTTTGACAGACTTTGCTACCTCAGGCATAAACCCTCACTCACACTATTCAATAGAAACCGTAATGAGTGTATGTGAAACGGATGACGTAGGCCAGGGATCACTGCAGTGGCTAGGCTTGTGACAAGCATACAGATGTGACCTAAGGTCTGGAAAGCGGCAGCACACTCTGGCAAATATAACAGATGTGTTCATGGAGAAAGCAGGGTTCCCACCTATGAAATAATTGAGGTCACATGTATGTATATGTATTTGCCACACAGCTACCTGACATGTGTAATGCACATACTGTTGTCATTGTGATATGTCATACAGTAGTAAAAGCAAAACCCACAACACATTGACCAACAGTGTCACACACGTGGAGCACATACAGTCACCAAGTGCAGGATTCAAACCCCTACCTAACTACTTTATGATATTACAGCAGTACATATTTACACGACACGCTATACACATTACTGGGAGTTTTCATTTCCACAGGTATATTTGTAGGATGGTGACATCATCAGACTTGACAAAGACGAGTATACCACTTTTAAGGTGTTTCAGTAGTCTTCAAAAAGGTTGCTCCTCTTTAAGAAGACACACACATACACTTTCATACAGTTGGTAAGTACAGGATTCAAACCCCTACTTAACTACTTTATGATACTACAGTAGTATGCATTTACATGACACGCTATACACATTACTGGAAGTTCTCCTTTCCACAGGTATATTTGTAGGATGGTGACATCATCAGACTTGCCAAAGATAAGTATACCACTTTTAAGGTGTTTTAGTAGTCTCCAAAAAGGTTGCTTTTTTCCAAGGAGACACCCCCACACAAGTGTAGGATTCAAACCCCTACCTTACTACTTCATGATACTACAACAGTACACATTTACACGACACACTATACACAATACTGGGAGCTCTCTTTTCCACAGGTGCATTTGTAGGATGGTGACATCATCAGACTTGACAAAGTGGGTTACATTAGGTGGGCTACGTAGAAGGAATTTCTAAACACTTTGGCAATGTGATCATCAAAGTAGAGTTTGCTATCTACCTGGGTCCCCAGGTTCATAATTACATTCTCCGTACATACTGGATCACCACCTATGTGGTAATTTGTGGGCACTTTGTTTTATCCAGAGGGGATGACTATGCATTTTTTGGCATTCTGCTTGAGGGCATTGTTTTGACACCAGGTATCTGTCACTGTAAGACTCTTCTGGAGGATGTCTGTGTCAGCCGTATAGTCAATTATGGACCACAGTTAGCAGTCATCTGCAAACGTGGTCAGCCATACTCCTCCCATGTTTGTCTGTACCTCTGAGCAGTATCTACTGAACAGGTGGGGATCCCAAGACCAAGATCTGTGGGATGCCACTTGTGACTGGTTTAGAGTCGGACATGGCACCCGCAACTCTGACCATGTGTGTTTGATCTGTGAGCCAGTTGGCCACCCATCCTGTGACATAGGGGTTAATGTTCAAGCTGGTAAGCTTGTCCATGATGCCAGAGTGGGGAATGGTGTCAAAGGCCTTAGTGAGGTCCAGATGGGCTGTGTGGACTATTTTCACCTCCATCTATGTCCTTGGTAACTGTTTCAAAGAAGTCAACTAGGTTTAGGAGGCAGAATCTGCTTTTAACAAAGCCAAATTGGGTAGAGTCCAGTGTTTGGAGGTTCCCAATGTCTCTGTTTATGTGTTCCATGATAATTTGCTCCATAGCTTTGCAGGCCAGGCTGAGTAGGCCTATAGGGCAATAGTTTCCAGGTCCTGTTGTGGCACCACCTTTGTGGAGCTGGATGACTGTTGCTGTATGCCATTCTTTGGGTACATAGCCTGTGGCAAGGTTGAGTCTGGACAGTGAATGTAGGTGAGGGTGTAGTTCCTTTTGGGGCTGGTGTAAGACGCAGCCTGGGACACTATCCAGTCCCATTGATGCTGTGTTCTTAGCTTTGGAGAGGGCTGTTTTTACCTGCATGTCCATGAAGTCTGTGGCTCTGCATTCTTCTGGGATGGACACAGGCCCTTTTGGGGGTGAGGGGGGTGAAGTTTGCACTGAACATGTCTGCTAGGATGTGGGCAATGTCACATGGTTCAGTGTATTTTCTGCCATTTTGCAGTAGCTGACAGCATATTTGAGAGTTGCCACATAAATGTTTGATATAGCTAACAAAGGCTTTATGGTTGTTATTCTTAGATTCCTTGGCAATTTGTCTTTAGAAACTGGCCTTGGATTATTTTATGAGCGATCATTGTTTCTTCCTAATAATGGTCAGTGATGCCTTTCCTTTTGTGAAGTTTGCTCTATCATGTGTTAGTTTCCTCCTTCTGTTGTATAGCTTATTTATGGGCAATGACCACCAGATTGGTTTCTTCTTTTTGGAGGAATGCGTCTTGGTTTTATTTGGGATGTCTCAATCCATGCATCCCTGTAGATGCTCATAGAATGCACTTGTAAATGATTCTGCAGATTGTATAGCATTATCCTATAGCAAGCGGGCTTTGGAACTTTCTACTTTGGTCTTGAGAAGTGTGCAGTTTGCTTTTGAAAATTTCTTTACAGTGGTTTCCTTGACTGGGGGGGGGGGCAGGATGTGGATGTCCAGTGTGATTACTTTATGGTCTGATATTACCAGCGAGGGGTTTATCTCTGGTGTGGAACACTGGTACCCCATGTTGGTGATGATCAGGTCCAGTATGTTGTCACCTCTAGTGGGTGTGGTGGCCAGCTGTTCCAGGGCGTTTGAGTTTTTAAACTCTAGGAAGCATTGGGCAAAGGACGTTCTGCATGAGTAATTCTCCCAGTCAATGTTTGGGTAGTTGTAATCTCCTCATATAATGGTGTTTGGTAGGACCTTTATATTTTCCAGTGTTCTCAGGAATACTGAGTGAGGTTCCTGAGACAAGGTAGGTGATCTGTAGCAGGCTACAATCTGATAAGCAGCTTTGCTCAATGTTAGCTGCACTTGCATGGTCTCCAAGGCCTCATGCTGTGCCACTAACCTGAAGGTGTGGGTATCCATAAGGTAAATGGATACACCCCTTCCTTTTGTATTAAACTCTGGGTTTTGGGGTCGAAGATCAGAGGGATTGTGAATATTTTACATGGAGCATGTCCAACAGCTCTGTGCTTAACATAGCTTTGTATGTTAGGCAGAGATCACCTCTGAGTAGGCGATATGCGAGAGAGTACAGCTGGGGCATTTTGAGACGGTCTTAGTATGGCATGTATTCCAGGCCACTAATCCTCTTTGTCAGATATTTCTGCAGGCTTTCCAGTTGTTGTAGATGTCTTGTGAGGTACATAGCAAAAGGGACATTGTACTCTATTATGGATCTAGTGAGTGATGAGTAGAGGGGAACAATGTCCTCTTCTATTCTGCATGAGACACCTTTTGTGATGAGGTGTGCCACATAGAAGGATTTCCTGACTACTGTGGGGATGTGATTATCACAGGTGTGTCCACTGTCCACCTGTGACCCAAGGTCTCTTATCACACTCTCAGTGTTATGTATACTACCGCCTATGTTGTAGTTCATGGCTACAGAGTTTTTACCAAAGGGGATGACAATGCACTTTTTGACATTGAGCTTGAGGCCATGGCTTTGACACCAGGCATCTGTCTCAATGAGGCCCTTTTGTAGGATGTCCACATCTTTAGTAGTTTCAATTAGGGCTCCTAGTTTGCAGTCATCTGGAAACTTCATTAGCCAGAGACCTTCCATGTTAACATTTACTTCAGGGAAGTAGATACCAAACAGGACAGGACCCAGAACTGAACCCTGTGGTACTGCACTCGTCACTGGTCCAAAGTTGTACTTGGAGTCTGCTACTTTCACAGTGTGTGTTCTGTCAGTGAGCCAGTTGGCAACCCATCTTGTGACATAGTGATTTATACCTAGTTTAGTGGGTTTATCTACAATTCGAGAGTGGGGGATGGTGTTGAAAGCCGTGGCAAGATCTAGATAGGCTGTGTGAACCACCTCACCCTTGTCTATGGTTCTGGTGACTGCTTCAATGATGTCTATCAGGTTTAGGAAACATGATCTGCCTTTTACAAACCCAAGATGGTTGTTGTCCAGAGTTTGGAGATTACCAATGTCTTTTTTTATAAGTTATATGATGATACATCCCATGGCCTTACAGAGCAGGCTCATCAGGCTAATGGGGTGCTAGTTCCTGGGGTCCATGGTGGCTCCGCCCTTGTGTAGTGGGATAACCGTCACTGTGCACCATTCAGCAGACACAAAGCCTGAGGTGAGGCTATGACTGAACATGGTACGTAGGTGTGGTTCCTGTTCATTCTTTAGTTTGTGTAGAACACAGCCTGGGATTTATTTGGTCCCATGGATGCTGTGTTCCTGGCTTTGGAGAGTGTTTTTTACCTGTGCAGCTGTGATGACAGCAACTATGCAGTCTTCCGTTATAAAGATGTGGTCTTTCATGGGTGAGAGGGGGGTAAAGTTAGCACTGATCCTATCTGCCAGGATGTTGGCAATATCAGTTGGGTCTGTATATTTAGTGCCATTGTGCTGTAACTCAGAGCAGATCTGAGTGTTGCCATTGAGATTCTTGACATAGCTATAGAATGCTTTGTGGTTGTCTTTAGAATCAGTGTCGATTTTGTTTTCATAACTAGCTTTGGAGGATTTTATCAGGGATCACTGCTTCTTACTGATGTTGACCATGGAGCTCTTCCACTCATGAGATTTTACCCTCTTTTGCAACAGCTTCTTCCTTCTGTTGTGCAGTTTGTTTATGGCAGGGGAACAGCAGATTGGCTTCCTTTTCTTGGAGGATAGCATCTTGGTTCTGTTTGGGATAGCATGATGCATGCAGTCATGTAAGTGCTTATAAAGTGCAATTGTGAAGGATTCAGCAGTCATAACTGTATTGGCCATCTGCATGGGTGTCCTGCAGTTCAGCACTTCTGTCTTAAGAAGCATGAAGTTGGCTTTGGAGACATTTTTTAACATGGTTTCCTTAATGGGTTGTGGGTCCAGAATGTGGACATGTAGGGTAATTAGCTTATGGTCAGATGGGACCAATGAGGTGCTGACTTCAGGTGTAGAACACCGGTCACGCAGGACAAACCAAACGCCGTAACCAACACAAATAACCACAACGTGAGCTAAATGCTACTCATTGCCAGAAGTCTCAGCCTCCAGATGCACACACTTGAGGCACTTCTCAGTATGGAGAATACTGATATCTGTGCAGTAACAGAAACCTAGTTCAAGGCTCCAGACAGCACACCAGCACTACCAGGATACTACTCATTCCATACCTTCCAGCATCAGAACCTCGATCATAGCACATAGAGTGGGGATGTATCCATATTCATCAAGGATACCTACATCTCTCTCTACATGCTCTCTACAGGATATGTACCCATAGAATGTTGCACAGCAACGTTCTTCACACTCCACAGGGGTGGGGCCACAAAAAACCCTTGGCATTCATGTTCTATGAGCCTGACCAGTGCGTTCTGCAAGGCAATGGAGCCAATCATAATGGAAGTCAACAATACAGAGATTGGGAACTTTCACACAGTTGAGCACACTCAGTTTGGCTTCGTCAAATGCAGACCACGCCTCCTGAACTGGGAGGATTTCTTTGACAGTTACCCAGGCTACAGATGATTGAAATGAGCTCAACACAGCCTACCTATTCCTCGCTAAGGCCTTTGACACCATTCCCCAGTCAGGTATCATAGATGAACTCACCAACCTGGCCATGCATCCATACATCACAAGATGGATTGCAAACTGGCTCACAGATAGATCCCACACATTAAGAGTTGCTGGCTAAATGTCAGACTCTACACCGGTAACAACTGGTTTCCCCCAGGGTTCAGTCCTGGGGTCCCTCCTGTTTGGTAAAGACTTCTCAAATGTACATGCCAACACAGGAGGGGTGTGGTTGACTAAGTTTGCTGGGAACTGTAAAGTGTTTGCCATAATAGATTCCCCGGAAGACAGACATATTCTCCAGAAGGGACTCTATGAGACAGATGTGTGGTGTCAGAATCATGGCCTCAAGCTCACTGTGGAGGAATGCATAGTGATCCTCTTTGTTGAAAACAAAATACCCACAAACTACCACATAGGTTTTACCCCCTTAAAAATGACAAGGTGATAAGGGATCTGGGGACACAAGTAGATAGTCATCTTTCCTTTGACAACCATGTTGCCAAAGTGATTGGGAGATCCTATGTGGCCCACCTAATCAACAAAGGGTTTGCATCAGGATCCAAAGAGGTAGTGTTGGCCCTCTACTCTTACGTCGTCAGACCCATCATTGAGTACAGTGCACCATTTTGGATGTACTCAACCTAGCATATCCAGCAGCTGTAGAGACCACATAGGTACCTTACCAAGAGGATTACTGGCCTCAAACAGTTGTGTTATGCAACACAATTGGTAAAACTAAATCTGTTCTTTGTTGCGTACTGCCTACTCAGAGGCACACTCTGCCTAACATACAGAGCCATGTCCAACACATAACTGTTGAACATGCTCCATCTACAGATAACAACATTGAGTCACCCTACACATTCCAGGGATATGAACCTCATAACACCGATGAATACAACATGCTGGTGGGATAGAGTACCATCCCAGACACTTGCCTTACCATGGAACAGAGTCCCAATGTACATCAGACAGAACCCCTCACTGACACTCCTCAATTGGAACCTCGATGAGTGAATGGGAAACATACAATTCATGCCAGGCATCACATCGGCAGCCCCACTAGAAAGGGGTTTAGGGTTCTAACTATTAGAACTAGGCCTTGGGAGACTACCCAATGGTGTGGTGAAAGATGCACAACTTGCGTAGGCTGATATATGCATTTGTGGAGATAGTCTACTACATACCTATGAACCTATGTGACAGGTACATGTCTACAGATCGTATATGTGTACTTCATTTTTCAGTCATGTTGTACAGCAGGCACATGGACCACATACACTGTAATGCTTACAGATACTGGTGGCTGTTATGTACAGTGGGAGAGATGTGCACCTCATGTCTTTCGTGCCATTGGGATGTGTGCTGGGTGGGATAGTCCTGGATGGCTCCCTGTCATGGTCACCCTCTTACACACATCTCTTCCCATCCATCTTTGGCTTATTATACTGTGTTCCCCCTACATGTGTATATATATATATATATATATATATATATATATATATATATATATATATATATATATATATATATATATATATATATATATATATATATATATATATATATATATATATAGGTACATAGGTAGGTAATAGGCAATCTGCCTGAAGGCATATATTAGTATGGCCAGAGTGTGCAGCTATCACCACCCATGGAGTTAGTTCCCTAGGCCTCTGTGTAGTAGAGCTGATGAAGTGATCCATGGTGTGACAGTTCAGTTTCACATACACTCATCAAGGCTCCTCTGGAAGAGTGTCAGTAAGGGACTCAGCTTAATGTCAGTCGGGAGCCTGTTCCAAAGCAAGGGAAGTCTGTGAGTTAGTAATGTATCCCTCCAACATGTTCTATTTAATGTTGTCATGATGATATCCCTAGAGCATGTGGCACAGTGAGCTTGGGTTTACTTCAGATAGCGCATGTATATCACTTCTGCATTGGACATGGACCTGTATGTTGGGCAGAGATCTCCTGAGTAGACGGTATGCAACAGAGTACAGATTGAGTTAAATTCAGTCTTGTTGCATGGGGCAGCTGTCTGAGGCCAGTAATCCTCTTGTTGAGGTACTTCAGTGGTCTTTAAAGCTGCTGAAGGTGCCTAGTCAGATTCATCGCAAGTGTGTTGTGGTACTCTCTGATGGGCCTGATGACTGATGACTAGAGGGAACCTCCTTTGACCTACATGCAAAGTTTTTCTAACCACTTTGTGAATGTGTTTCTGGAAGTAGAGATGACTATCCACATGTGTCCATAGATCCCTTATTATCACCTCCATATTTAGGGTGTTGGCACCTATGTGGCATTTGTATGACTGTAGCACGAGGCCATAATTTTGACACCACATCTGTCTGTCTGAGACCCTTTTTAAGGATGTCTCTGTTGTCCCAACCATCGATTATGACAACTTTTTTGCAGTCATCCACAAACTTTGCTAAACATAGCCCTCGTGTGTTTGACTGTATTTCTGAAAAGTATACACCAGACAGGAGGGGTCCCAGGACTGAGCCATGGGGGACAGTAGTTGTTACCAGCTTGAACAGGAGACCACAATTCTTACCTTGTGGGATCTATCTGTGCCCCAGTTGGCAATCCATCAGTCGACATACATATTTATGCACAGGTTGTTGATTTTATGGATACGACATGTGTCTGGGATGTTGGAAAAGGGCTTTTCAAGGTCTATGTGGGATGTGTGTAGCTCATTTCATTGATGTATGTCCTGAGTGACTGCCTTGAAAACAGTCTAGAAGGTTTGGGAACCATGATCTGCCCCTGACCAAACCAAAATGGGTAGGGTTGGGTGTTTGCAGTCTCCCAATAGCTCTGTTTATGAGTTCCATCATGATGGACTCCATGGCCTTGCAGATCAGGCTTAATAAGCTTATAAGACAATAGTTCCCATGGTCTGTTGTGCACCAACACTTGTGGAGTGTGCCAAACGTTGCTGTAACCCATTCAAAAGTTTCATATCCTGTACAGAGGGTGAGTCTCAACAGACTGTTCAGGTGCAGGGTCTGTTTGTTTTGGAGTTCACATATGACACAGCTAGGGAAACCATGTCATCCCATAGACGCTGTGTTTTTAGGTTTAGAAAGAGCTGTTTAACCATTGTATATGTGATTTCTGGGTTTTCACAATCTCTAGGTATGATAATGGGCCGTTTTGTCAGTGAAAGGGGGGTAAATATGTATGAACCTGTCTGACAAGATGCTGGCAATGTCAGTCATGTATATGTATTCATTTACAGTTTGCACTGACTCAGAACATATATGAGTTTACACTGATATTTATGACATAGCGAAAGAAAGCTTCATGGTTCTCTATGGACTCTTTGAAAATATTTTTGCCATAACATGGAGTGGATAATGTTAGGAGTGCTCATTGTTTATTAATGATACTGATCAGAGATTTATTGATCTTTGAATTTTCACTTTTTTTGAACAACTTAAGTACTTGTAGTTTATAGTTTGATTATGATAGGAGTCCAATATATTATATGGGTCTGTTTTCATATAACTGTGTGTGCAAGGCAGGATTGGTGAATAGTGACAAGTTTCTGTGGTAAGAACTGCAACTGCCAGATATGTGTGGCCCACTGCTGTACTCAGACATGGCCTAAGTGTGTGAGCATGCCCAGTATGACCTTTCAGTATGTTGCTGACTGAAATTTGCTAAATTTGTTTAAGTGTGTGATCATGCCCAATATGGACATATATACTATATGTGTGTAAAAAATCAAGCTGGTTTTTACTTTGGGGCTCACCATTGTGTTGTATATCGACAGGAAGCATGCTGTGCCTGCAGGGCTTCCATGAGTCAGTTTGCCTAGACTTATCAACATTTCTACATACAGTACATTTCTACCCAGGGGCACACCTGATTGTTACTGTGGGTGTACATAGGATGAGGGGTTCAACTGACACTTATACACATTTGCTAGGCCTGCACTGCTATGTCAGGTACTCCATTTCAGTCTGTATTGTTGCCTATCGTACTGGCTTGAGGCATACTACTGTACTACAGATCTTAGCTTCTAATTTCACGTATATTAGTTTGTGACTTCATAGCCTACGCAACCTACATCACACTGCCTGGCCTGCTGTTATCTGTCTGCATAGGCTTGGGGGGAAGTTACTCATATGCCTCTTCAGAGGCCATGATACAGCATTCATTTGTGTTTGCGTTAGTCTACAATTGCCCTGCTGGGTCTGTGCCAGTGAAATGCTGTCATGGCTTAATGGTTCAGTAGTCTGACTATAGTGCACAGTATCCTGAGTTTGAGCCCTGTCACTTCTTTTTATTTTCCTGCTGGGCAGACCAGACTGCTTAAGGAACAGTACAGCAGGTGTGAGCGTATTTACCTGACTTTGCTCAACTTTGCCTGACCTTGCCCAACTTTGCCCAACATTGCTCAACATTGCTCAATATTGCCCGACGTTGCGCTAGTAAGCGCGGTGCGCAGCTCCACGCAGTTGTGTTTAAATATGCTAAATAGTGGTAAAATGTGCTTAGCACTGCTTTATATTGCTTAAAATAGGGCAATCATGCCTCAGGTGGTGCTGCAGGGCTGCCTATATCGGATGCACATAGTACACTCCCTATACATGTTTGAAAACAGCATCAAGTTAGGCACCCTTTTATTGTATGTGTGAGTCAGAGAGAGGTGTCATTTCCAGGGTTCCTACTGAGTCAGTGTGTGTGCTATGCATTGCCTCTTTGCCAAGGCCAAGGCATACTGGGCATGCCTCCTTCTGTCTACTGGGGCAGGCTCAGGTTGTTCCTCCTCTGAGTCACACTGTGCCTGTGCAGGCCTTGGCAATGGTGGGGGGCTGTTTGGTCCTGCCCCATGCTGTTACTGCTGCAGCTGTTTTCACAAGATCATATTGTGTGGCATGGCACATACCATGACAATTTGGGTACATGTAGTTGATGAGTACTGCAAGGTTCCACCAGATGTGTCTAGGCACCAGAACCGTGACTTGAGCATCCCAAACACATGCTGAATAATGTTTCCTGTTTGTGCGTGTGCCTCATTATGGAGTTTTTGTTCGGGTGTGTGTGCATTTCTGATGGGTGTCATCAGCCACGGCTCCAGTGCGTATCCAGCATCCCCCACTAGGTGACCTGCTGTGTCTGTGCCAGTGAAATGCTGTCATGGCTTAATGGTTCAGTAGTGTGACTATAGTGCACAGTATCCTGAGTTTGAGCCCTGTCACTTCTTTTTATTTTCCTGCTGGGCAGACCAGACTGCTTAAGGAACAGTAAAGCAGGTGTGAGCGTGTTTACCTGACTTTGCTCAACTTTGCCCGACCTTGCCCAACTTTGCCCAACATTGCCCAACATTGCTCAATATTGCCCAACGTTGAGCTAGTAAGCGCGGTGCGCAGCTCCACGCAATTGTGTTTAAATATGCTAAATAGTGGTAAAATGTGCTTAGCACTGCTTTATATTGCTTAAAATAGGGCAATCATGCCTCAGGTGGTGCTGCAGGGCTGCCTATATCGGATGCACATAGTACACTCCCTATACATGTTTGAAAACAGTTAGCATCAAGTTAGGCATCCCTTTTATTGTATATGCGAGTCAGAGAGAGGTGTCATTTCCAGGGTTCCTACTGAGTCAGTGTATGTGCTATGCATTGCCTCTTTGCCAAGGCCAAGGCATACTATGCATGCCTCCTTCTGTCTACTGGGGCAGGCTCAGGTTGTTCCTCCTCTGAGTCATGCTGTGCCTGTGCAGGCCTTGTCAATGGTGGGGGGCTGTTTGGTCCTGACCCATGCTGTACTGCTGCAGCTGTTTTCACAGGATCATATTGTGTAGCATGGCACATACCATGACAATTTGGGTACATGTAGTTGATGAGTACTGCAAGGTTCCACCAGATGCGTCTAGGCACCATAACCGTGACTTGAGCATCCCAAACACATGCCGAATAATGTTTCTTGTTTGTGCGTGTGCCTCATTATGGAGTTCTTGTTCAGGTGTGTGTGCATTTCTGATGGGTGTCATCAGCCACGGCTCCAGTGCGTATCCGGCATCCCCCACTAGGTGACCGTCAGGGATGTCCCCATTGGCAAATCTCTGGTACAGTTGTGTCAAATGCCAGATGTGGGAATCATGATAGCTTCCAGGGCAGCCAGCACACACATCCATTATTATACCCTGGGCATCGCACACAACCTGGCAGTTGATGGAGGGGAAGCCCTTGTGGTTGATGTAGACCCTACCCCTCTCACCGGGTGGTGCTTTGATGTGTATGTACATGCAGTCTATTGCACCCACTACCTCAGGGTATTCTGCTATTTGGTGGAAAAGACGCATATTGCTGGTCAATGCCTCACGGGAATTGGGGAAATATACGTGGTCACCAACATGTGCTGACATGGCGTCCAGGAACTGGTGCGGTACCCTGGATGCTGATGCCTGTGAAACCCCCCATCATATCACCAGTTGGTCTCTGGAAGGTACCTGTAGTTAGTATTTGTAGGCCAACACATACCTTGGTATCCATTGGGATGGGTTCCCCTCTGTTGGTTCTGTGTGTGAGTTGTGGCCGGCACAGCTGAACAATTTGCTGCAGGAGGTCTCTGTCCACTGTATAGCACTCCACTATCTCCAGCTCATGTAGCCCCTGGTAGGTTACCCTGGGTCTGTACACTCTTCTCCATCTCCTCACTGTGGGTTGCTCAGCAGCATTCACAACATCACCACCCTCAGCATCTTGCACATGTTGGTTTATGATAGCAATAGCAGCCCCTAACATTTTTTTCTGACTTAAGCTTTTTAAGTTTTCACTCTTTGTATACTGCAGTGTTGCAGAATTCTTGGGAAAAAACAGGGTAGACTGCTGTTTGCAGAGTTTAAAGTGCTGGGCTGGGCTGGACTAGTCTACTGCCTGTGTAATTGGCTGATTCTGATATATTTCACCTGGCAGCTCTGCTAGTTCTCCTTGGTTAACTTCCTATTACTTCTTTTCCTTCCTCTTCCCTTTCTGTTTCCACAAGGGGCAGTGCTGCGCAAACAAGCGCACTTGCGCGCACACAGTGTAAGCATGTTTGCAAGAAATTTCAGATATATCCAAGGCGTACACCTTTGGTTTCTGGTTTTCAGCTAGGACAACTGTAGACATGCCTCTTGCAATCCTGAGCAACTCATGGCAAACACAAGCCACTGTGCTCCAATAAGCTTACAGTCTTTCAGACATACCCCTTCATGATGTCACCTAGCTTCTACTCTACTACTCCCCTACGCTGACACTTACACTCTAGGGACATGGCTCACATGCCGGGGAAAATTGGGATTCACTATCCTTATCCTCATTTGCATAGGATTGCCTACTAATGCTTGGTTACATCTCTCACACTGAGCTCCCCCCCTTAGCAACCACTACTCAGTGGCCATGTTGTTTGCAGCCTGACATTCACCTGCATGGCAGAACAAGCTTTTTAGTGAAAATGCCCATTTTTGGCTATTTTTCAATTTTTTTTTTCATTTTATTTAAAGCGCCGCACGTTTGTGTGGCGCTGCACTACGCTTAAACATTGGAGATCAGGGAAAAAATGGATTTTAAGGATTTACAACATTTGCAAATGCCAATGGCCTTATATTTGGCCATTGGCATGCTTCCTCAACTAGATGCATCCTTTATTTGTAGCTGTCATAGCTCCATTTAGCTATTTGCAGAACGGTACTCCGTTACCAACGGAGTACATTTCTGCAAATAACACTACTCTTACACGGACAGGTTAGTGTTTCATGGATCACAAATTTACCTAATTTGCATAGCTTTCAGCAGCAAATTAGGTAAATTGCATACCATAACACTGTCTGTGCAAGAGTAGCTTTAAAAGCTCTCATGCACTCCCCTGCCGGCAGTTGCTGGATTGCTCGGCAGACATATTGGCTGTCTGCCGTCTTACACTAATCTTAGACTCTGTGCAAGCCTTTATAAATCCGGCGCATTCTATCCGGCAAAATCAAATGTACATTTCTTCTGGTCAAAGATCCTTTAACAACCTGGATAAAGCTATCTATTTTATAAAAGACAGTAATCCAACAACCATACCAGAGGATATGGACTTTTCTGTCTTCTTTAAAGAGAACATCTGAAAAAATACATGGAATGAAATCAAAAAGAAGAAACAAAAAAGTGAGACTTCAGCTGCCACAGCAAATGCATCTCTCAAAGAATCGACTGGTAAATAAATAATAAAATCTTGTTTTTTTTTGTTTGTTTTTTAATGATTATTTTTTCTTAATTCATGCTTACTGCACCATTATGGTGATCAATGCTTTTAAAATATCATTTAGTACACAGAGCAAATAGTTAACTTACAGCAATAATATTAAGGAATTGTTTAAAAAAGTTTAATCTCATTGCATAATTTATAGCCAAAAAGAAAAAAAATGAGTTGATTTCTAGGTAAGGCACTGTTAGTAAATCTAATGTGTGCAGCTGCTTCTTTAAGTCAGTTGGGGGAGGGCTCCATGCTGCATACATGTATAAATCTTCATTGAAATAATCATGCAGCTTGTTTAACCAACTACGTAATATCAAGTGTCACAATAACTTAATTACATTAGATACATTTTTTTTGTTTTCATTTATTTAACCATAAATGCTCAATTTAATGTTTTATTAATGTTAGAGTATCTGTTAGACTGTGTAAAACCAAGAAACAGCTGGAAGTAAATTTGTCACTGTTTTTCTTTTTTACTTTATTTTTCCTTCTTTTACCTCAGTAAGCTGTTTCTTACTCAAGAAAAATGTTGTTGAAATTTGAGGTGAAGCTTTTTCTTACCTCAAAATGACCCTTGAGCCATTTTTAAACTGCTTTGTCTTTTCTAAGGCTTCTGGAAGTTGTTGGTCTGTTCTGCTAACCTGCTCCCTACAGAAAATGTAGGGAACGGTATTAGAGATGCACCCTTACCTTCAAACTTCCTAATTAAAGCAGAAAACACTTGGACTGCTACATTTAAGTAAGTTAGATTTTTTCATATATATAAAAAAATTACTAATTTCAAATTAGTGTTTTGAAATTGGAAAATAACAGTTTAATGTGATTACCAATTTAAATTAAAGCTGACAGAAACAAGTATAAACCTAAATCAGTCCAGACTTTGAAACATAAATATACACCCAGTTTAAAGTCTCTATTAGTGTTTCCTGATTATGTAATACTTAAAGACAGCAAACTGTGCAAGCTTTTGAGAGCATCTTGTTATGACTTTACTCTCAAGCTTCAGTGTCAAGGAAGTTCTATTAGACTGAAGACAAATACATAGCATTTGTACAGCAGAATCTGGTTAACAGTTTTTTCATATTGTTGCATAAGACTAGAGGGTTTATACAGGTGCCGTCTAATATTTTTTTGGCAAGAAGGTGTTGTAGCTCTGCTAATTGTAGACGTTAAGGCAATTATATGCAAAAAAAAAAAAATTAAAAGAAAATCACATGCTTCATTACTGTGGGGTCAAGAACATGTGTAAGATGGTCCTGGATGCCACTCTCAAACAGTACTTCTCAGAAACGTTGCTGCCAACTCTCAGAGTGAATAAGCAGGCAGTTAAATTAAATGAGATTATGATACTGTAGATAGCTGCACTAAGATGGTGGCCTCAGGTCCAGTCCAGTTGGCAGATTTTGGCTATATGGAAGCTTTTATAAATGTAAGAATCTTGAGCAAGAATCATCTGTATTTTATAAGGTGAATAATAGGTGTAAACCATTAGGTTTGTCATAGATTAAAAATACATGAGTTGATATTTAAAGTCTCTGGTGGTAAACTTCAAAACTGCAAGCATTGTTACATTAATACAACGGAGTTAATGATAAGGTTATTTTCCTTAATGAACATATAACTTGCATCTCTACTACAAAGTGTGTTGAAATTTTGCTATGATATGTAAAATATCTAAAAGGCTACACTTCAACCAAGATTGTTTTGAAAGCAAGGGGAAGTTAAGAAGACTTTGTAGAAGTGAAAGAAATAAATAGAGGTAAGACGAATGGTTAGAATATAACACATTATAAATTATTTGCATCCACACAGAAGATGAAATAGAGTGTAATGTAAAGAAGTTTGTTTTAGTAATATAGGAAATGTAACAATCATCACTGACTCATACTTAACAATGTTTAGTAGCTATATGACGCTGCATTATTACCATTATAAAAATAGCCTATATGAAGTTTTATTTTTGCAATGTTCATGAAGAGTCTGCATTAAGCAGATTTTAATGTACTCACCACACATTTTCTTTACTGATTTGGTTATTCATTAATTCTTGCTACAAATAATATCGATAACAATGTATTCAGATTTTTAACCCTATAAAAATAAATGTAGTCCAACATTACCTATTCGTCTTAACCAAATTAACTTTAATGTATTTCACTGAGGTAATTGTGAAGCCCCTTAATATTAAACGAAGGGAAATCTTTGGTACCTTTTACTCTTATGTTCAGCTTTTACTTGATTAGAATGATATAGATGAACAAAAGATTAGTGTGTTGATGAATAACTATGTTCAAGTAATGATTCATGCATTTTTATATTCTAACTAGATATAAATGTCTAAGACAGACTATAGGCTCATTTGATGTTCATTACTGTTGTTCATGATACTTTCTCATATATGTGCATGAATCTTTTGAAATATATACATCATAAAATGGTCTCCCAATTTCCTTTTTACCTATTCATTTTTGGATAAAGTCATTAAAATATTAATTCTTATTGACTCTAGCTAAGAGATAAAGATTTTGTACTTAATTTAAACTCATTTAATCTCATACAGTAATTCATGTCAAAGATAGGAACCTCAACATCCAGTATTACAAATTTAAGTTAAGATGCTAATATATGTGCATTTCTCCTTTTTCTTCACTGTATTTTAATAACTTAGTGGAAACTGTTCAATGAATTATATGTTTGCAGCACAAGTCTCTTTATTAGTACATTTTAGAGCTGATAGATGTGTTCATGATGGTTTGGGAAAGTAGTTTGATTGATTTTTATCTCATCTTTCAAAGTGGGATTTTTTTAATTCCATGTATGTGTTGGGGAAATACACTGTTTATTTCTGTATATTTTAATATGATTATTTTGCTGTTTCTATCTGCACCACTCAGGCCTGATAATAATATAGTTCATGTCACATTCACAGTCACGATTCTTGCAAACATGTCACTTATACAGATCGAAGGTTGGAAGTCTGAAATTTTCATTGAATGCATTGAGATAATAAAATCAGTTATTATTGACCATTGAATAAACTACTCCTATAACTCACCATGTCTTTGTCTTTAGCCTCACTTAATATACATGGCATCAATAACTCATGGAAGAGTTCAAACTTTTTAAGATACCGTACACAATAGTGTTCCTACAGGAAACCCATTTTCAAAATCCAGAGAAGGATGTTTATAAACCAAACAGTTATATTGTACTAGCTTATGCTTCATTTAAGTCTAAAAGGAGAGGAGTGGTGATCCTATGGAAGAATAATATTATCTGCCCTCAAATATTATATAAGCATGAAGACCTCAAGGGACTACTAGGTATCACTATCCTAAAATTAAATCAAAAAATTTGGATGCTTGCTAACCTTTATTGGTTCCCAGGATTGGGTGCTTCAACTGCCAAATGACATCTTGATTTTATTGATAGTATATCAAAAGGGAATCTTATTCTAGGGGGTGATTTTAACTGCTTATTAGATAATTCTGATACAACAAGTAGTCACCCTTTTAGATTACCATCCACTGCTAAAATTTTTAAGAAATTATTAAAGTCTCATAATCTGTACAATACATACACTTTTAAAAATAACAAACCACTCTGTTATATACACATTGATCATAGATTTAAAACTCAGACCCGAATAGATAAAATCCTTATCTCCAATGATTTAAAATTAAAGCTTACAGCCTTTACTATTCGTCTTTGTCCTTTATCAGAGAGTGATTGTCTTATGTTAGCTTTACAAACAAACTTCATGAAACTAAATACTATTACTAGAATTCTTGCCTAAACTGCAAGGATAAACAAACGGTGGCTCCTGTCCCAATCCAGTCAGTATACTTCTGCTGCAATCCAGTCAGTGTACTTGGTAATAACCACAGGCTGTTGTTTATTAAAATTCCAACTGGTTTATTTGAAAAAAACGAAATAAAGTACTCTGTACTCTGTACAAACAAACGAATGGATAAAACTATAAAACTATACACACCGAGAACAACGGGATATGTAGAAGTGAGAGAATTAACCAAAACAACTATAAACCTAGAAGCCAGCAGGGGTTAAACCAACAATATAATAGTGGTAACAATGAAAATTTTCACCATCAAATGAGGAACCATGCCCCTCAAGGAGGGAAACAACAAAGGCCCAACAACAGGAGGAGAAGGAGATAGGCCATGTGGATATAACAAATAAAAGGTACTGTAATAGTTTAACAAACGTGTAGGGCAAATATAAAGTCTTCAATTACACAGAGACTATAATTGAACCCGAAATAATTGAGTTATGTGCAAAGGGTCAGACATTCGTTGTTGCAGAGAAAGCAAAATTAGCACAAACGTTGATAGACTTAAAATTATTTACACGGAAAATGAATTTAGCTGTTATGATGGGACCAAGTGAATGTAACACAAACAAATTTTACATAGTTAGCACTTTTAATCCACCATCATATAACAGTATTGCCTTGTTTGAAAGAATGTGTGAAATTGATTTTAGGCTTAACATTGAGAATAGAAAGATGTTAAAAAATGAAAAGAATATTACAGCATATGAAAGACAAGCAATTAATGATTTGAAAAAGTTACCATTGAGATTCATGAAACCGGACAAGGGAGGGGGTTAGTCGTTATGCAAATTGAAGACTACAACCAAAAAATGGAAAACTTATTAAACAGGGAAACATATGTTAAGGTATCCAAAAATGAGCTTAACATTGCGTATACAAGAATAAAAAGTTACTTAAACGACCTGTTCATTGAGGGAAAGGTGGATATTGACATGCATAGGTACATGAATATGGTTGCACCACGCATCCCCATTTTATTTGGTGTGCCAAAAATACATAAGAGCCTAGTAGACCCACCTATGAGACCTCTGGTGGATGCACGTAATAGCATAATGTACAGTTGTGTTAAAGTAGTGGACTCTATTCTAAAATTCGACTGTGTGTATAGTTTTATAGTTTTATCCATTTGTTTGTTTGTACAGAGTACAGAGTACTTTATTTAGTTTTTTTCGAATAAACCAGTTGGAATTTTAGTAAACAACAGCCTGTGGTTATTACCAAGTACACTGACTGGATTGCAGCAGAAGTATACTGACTGGATTGCGGCAGGAGCCACCGTTTGTTTATCCTTGCAGTTAACTGTTTCTTTTTCGCAGTTTGTCTTAGAATTCTTGCCTATATCACCAAACTAAAAGACTTCAAACCATGGTTATTATCAGAATTAAAGTTTTTCTTAGAGACAAATGATAACCTTGAAACAAACATTATTATGGTTTGGGATGCTCTAAAATCATATATTTATGGTAAAACTATAGTCTGGTATAAGAAAGACTTAAGGAATGGGAATCAGAACTACAGAACCTACAATCTCAATTAACCCCCCTGAGATCTAGATCATCACTATCAAACTCAACAAAAAAGAAAAAGATGCATTAAACAATAAATATCTTGATATTTTGGAACACAAAACAGTCTTACCACTAGAAAAAAATGAAATTAAACTCTTATGCTCTTACTCCCAAACACATGTACAATTTGTCATTAAGATGAAAATTACATTCCAAGGCAAATAATACCTTAAAATTATTACATGACGGTACTAACAAGACAGTTATTGATATCGGAGCTATATTAGAAGCCTTTAGATATCATTTTACCAAACATTATAACTCTGATAGCATCAACAAAAAAATTACAGCCCGATAATTATTCACTTTAAATTTGAAGACCACCCTAGAAAATCTTAGTACAACTCTTGAGAAATGAATAACTCTAAATGAAATCAAAAATAAAATAAAAAACTTAAAATTAACAAGGATCCAGGCATAGATGGCATTATAGCAGAGATTTATATGCCTTTTCTAGATTCAATTGTATCTTTACTTCATAACACCCTGGTTGAAGTACAAACTAAAAATGTCATCCCTCCCTCTTGGAGATACTCCTTGATTACCCCTATTCTTAAATCCAACAAAGATCCTCAACTATTTAAATCATATAGACCAATTTCCTTATTAAATAATGACTACAAAGTCTTAATGTCTATATTTGTGGACAAAATAAAGGTTACAATTCACAAATCGGGTTTATCCATAAAAGGTGCACTCATGATAATATTAAAAGAATATTAACATTAATAGAATTCAATATTAACATTAATAGAATTCTTCAACAAAGAAAATGAAGAAGCTTTGTTGGTGAGTCTAGACATAGAAAAAGTATTTGACTTGGTAAACTAGGATTTTTTGCTTGAAACATTAACACATTCTCATTTGCAATAGCTTTCATCTCCATGATAATGGCTATTTATAAAGATAATCTGGCATACAACAAATTTTGCCCCTTCACTTCAAAGTCCATCCCCATAACCAAAGTCATCAAACAAGGTTGCCCTTTATCCTCAATATTATTTGCCCTTATAATAAAAATATTAGCATCATGAATAAGAAATAGTCAATAAATCAATGGCATTAATATTTATAATCAGTGCAATTCTAAAATAGCACTATTTGTGGATAATATTCTGCTTGCCTTACCTAAGTCAAATTAAGAATTATTAGAACTAGACAAAATGATAAATAACTTTCAAAAAATTTCAGGCCTCCACTTTAATAAGCAAAAATCTAAACATATTATTTTTAATGACAAAGGGAAATATCAACTAGTTAACCAAAGCATCATTGGAGAACAGGTTAATACATTAAACTACTTAGGGCTAACCTTATGCAAAAACTTAGAACAAACAAAAGAAACAAATTATAAAAACATAATCACCGGGATTCATGAAGCTTGGCACAAGGACAGCATTAGCCTTGCACCGACTGTGCAGCATAGAGATAGAGCAGCAGCACCACATGCATATTAATGAAGGAGCGCTGCCGCAATGGCCACATGCATAGGAAACGTGCGCAAGTGCAGGGGGCATGTCTAAGCGCTGCAGAGAGGCGTGAACATGTCGGCTGCATATGCGCAACCTAAAATGCTGACTAGTACAGCCTGCCTCTAATAATAATCACTCCTGTCAGTGTCCGTGGATACTGAAATGTATGCAAAGCATACAAGACAGTTTTGCAAACACTAAAATAAAAAGTAAACACAAAGGCACATAGCTGAATATTGAGTCCCTGTCTCTCGAACAAATGACATTTAAAATCCCGTGCCCATATTCCATTGTAGTGTTGATATTTATATCAAGTGAAAGCGAAACACAGCATGTTAGCGCACCACTGCCAATTGCTAAGCCTAGCCCAATGGTTAGGGTTACCACCTATCCCCATTGTGAGGGACAGTCCCCCTCTTGGCAGTTGTGTCCATACCAAAACCATTATAAATGTTAAATGTCCTGTGATTGTGGGACATAATTATGTCCCATATTTTATGTAATAGTCCCATACAATACTTATTTCTGTATGTAAAATATCTAACTGTTACAAGAAATAGAATAAGCAACTAAACGAAAAAGAATAAGCAACTAAACTGCTACAACAATAAGCTTACATTTAGACATAAAACTAAAGTACTATCCTTTGTACTGACCGTGGGTATGTGTTGGCCTGTAAATTCTGATGTGTGTCCTGAAAATGCCCCACTTTGGCCATTTGGAAAGGTGGCAACCCTAGACATAAGTGGGTATGCAAGCGTGTGTGCACAACAGTAAGTGGCGATGATTCAATGTGATGGGAATTGTAAATAAGCATGTAGGTGCATATGCATGTGTATGCACAGACCAATATATATATATATATATATATATATATATATATATATATATATATATATATATATATATATATATATATATGTCTATACATATATATATATATATATATATATATATATATATATATATATATATATGTGTGTGTGTGTGTGTGTGTGTGTGACAAATGAACATGGTCACAATATAGCAGTCATAACGAATGTGAAGGGAAACAGCAGTGGAACCCCCCGTAATATTTTGTGCTGTTATATCAGGTTGGCCAGAGGTGAGCACACCTCTGCATCCCCAACCACAAGTAGAACGCTAAAAGTGGAACTGACTATGTCCTCGTGCTACGTCTGACTTTCATCTAGATACAGGGCAGTCCTGTTCCCCAGTCGGACAAGGCTAAACCTGGATGACCACATGAACACCCTGACAATCAAATGCACGTATGTGCTAGGACTATAGGCTTTGGAGGTCTGATTATACTTTGAGTGAGTCAACATGCAGCACGGATCCAGAGCAGTAAGGAATGGTGCATGTATAGTAATGTGGTTTTCCCAACAGGAAAATGGATGCCTGCTATGTTACTGAAGTGTTGAGGCATGTGTTCGGGTAACTATGAACCATGGGTATATGTATAAATGAAGCAGAGCACCAGTAGTGTAGTGGTCAGAGCATCCGACTATCGAGAAGAGTGTTGTACTCACCCTTTGTCCAACGGCCCTTGTTCCGCCCAGCAACACAATATACCGCGTTGGCCAGGCCCGACGCCAGGACCCTACACATCACAGTCAATGTGATATACCACTAAGCCATGGCAGTTATACCTAACGTTGATGTTATCACAAACATAGCAGACAGCACAGTCATTCAACAGTATGATCAAAGTAATTAAATCATATAGATGTGTATGCATGCTTACGTACACATAAATATATATATATATATATATATATATATATATATATATATATATATATATATATATATATATATACATATAGGGTCACCACCTATCCCACTTTGCGAGGGACAGTCCCTCTTTGGGCAGTTGTGTCCTGTACACTTAGAGTCAAAAGGCAGATGTCCTGAGATTTAATGACAAAAATATGTCCTATATTTATGTAATAGTCGCATAAAACAGTTATTCTGTATCTGAAACACCTAAATGTCATAAGAAACTGAATAAGCAACTAAAATGCTACAAGAATAATCTGTCAAGTAGGCATAAAAGTAAAGTACTCTCCTTTGTACTGACCGTGGGCATGTGTTGGCCTGTAAAATCTGATGTGTGTCCCGAAGATGTCCCACTTTGGCCATCTGAAAAGGTGGAAACCCTACCAATGCTCAGAGCATTCGCTCAATATCTGCCCATTGGCGGTCCAGGTCATCCCTGTCTGGATGGCCCAATGATGAATGGGTATTACTCATGTCTACCTTCAATGTCATGAAAGATAGGTATTTCTGTGTACCTATGTGCATGAAGTACAGCATGTGGAAGATCAAATATGCCAGGGCTGTCCTCACAACCATATTGGTACCAGAGATATGTAGAGTATGCAATGTGTTCTGTTTTCTGTGCCATGGGCCATCAACCAGAGAAGGGATGGATGGTGTGTGTGGAATATGGGGGTGAGGGGTGACGGGTAATGTAATAAATCGCCAAGGGGAGACTGAGTCAGATGCACAATAGGTGAACTGGAGGTGTACGAGGGAGCAGTGGGTGAATCAGAAAGGAAACCAAAGAACAAACATTCACATCCGCAATACAACCTGACAGGCCATACTGCAGAACACAATCCCACAAACATATGAACATTAAAATGTGCGATAGACATGTACAGAAACTTTACCGGCTCATGCACACATAATGGTCTGGCCTGAAATGAGCCATCCAACCCCAACACACCTGGATACATAATTGAATACCCATCATCCCCTCCACAGCACACCAGCTCCCTTGCTGAACATCCACCAAAACCACCCATACACGGGCTGCTAGCGTGGCGCAGCCATATCTGCACATAGTGACCCCTACCCACATCTAGTAGGCAGTTGCACTCAAGGCAGTCTCAGGCATGCAAACTAGGCATCCCATGCATGCATAAACCTACCACATTTTCGAATAGCCAACTGAATGGGGTCCTAGGATAAGTGTCTGTTCTCAAGATTAGACTTTGTGGCATAACACGATGTCCACCCCTATTGACATCTGGGCACTAGGGCTACCACCTGTCCTACTTTGCGAGGGACAGTCCCTCATTGGCCAGTTGTGTCCTGCATAAAAGTTGGAAAAATGGCAAATGTCCTGAGATATTAGGACAAACATATTTCCTATATTTAATGTAATAGTTGCATAAAACAGAAATGCTCCAGACCAGAAGTGTATCCCTCATTGATAAGATCAGACCATAAACTAATCTCACTGGACATTCACATCCCAACCCCTCCCCCTGCCCAGAAAAACCACAGTGAAAAACTTCTCTAAAGCAAATTTCACACTCCTCAAAACCGAAGTGGAATTCTTCAAAGCCCCCGAGCCTGTGGAAAATACAGCCCAGACTGCAGAATCCTTTATAAACGCATTCTATGAACACCTTCAGGAATGCATGGATCATACAATCCCAAACAAAACCAAGACCCAATCCTCCAAAGGCAGACATCCTATCTGGTGGACCCCAGCCATAAACAAACTATACAATAGAAGGAGGAAGCTAGTACATGATAGAGCAAAATCCCAAAAAGGGAAGGCATCTCTGATCAGTATTAGCAAAAAACTACAGGCACTCATAAAATCGTCTAAGGCCAGCTTCGAGAGAAAAATTGCACAGGACACTAATGATAATCACAAGGCTTTCTTTAGTTATGTTAGGAACCTGGGTGGGAATTCCCAGATATGCTCAGAATTAGTCCAAAATTACAAAAAATACATCGAACCCACAGACATTGCCAACATCCTAGCTGACAGGTTCAGTGCAAACTTCTCCCCCCCCACCAAAAGGGCAAATATCTATCCCAGCAGAGTGCTGCCCCCCTGACATCTCAGATGCTCAGGTAAGAGCCACCCTCTCCAAAGCAAAAAACACAGCATCAATGGGACCAGACGGTATCCCGGGCTGCGTCCTACATGAACTCCAAGAAGAGCTAAACCCAAACATAAAACTACTGTTCAGTCTCAGCCTTACTACAGGATATGTACCCAAAGAGTGGTGTACAGCAACAGTGGTCCCTCTCCACAAAGATGGTGCCTCAATGGATCCTGGAAACTATCGCCCCATAAGCCTGATTAGCTTGGTCTGCAAAGCTATGGAAAGGATCATCATGAACCTCATAAATAAAGATATTGGGGACCTACAGACACTGGATCCTACCCAGTTTGGCTTTGTTAAGGGCAGATCCTGCCTCTTAAACCTGGTCAATTTCTTTGAAACAGTCACCAAGGCCATTGACGAGGGGAAGGTGGTCCACACAGCCTACCTGGACCTCGCAAAAGCCTTCGATACAATACCCCACTCGGGCATTATAGATACGCTCACCAGCTTAAATATAAACTCCTATGTCACTAGATGGGTTGCAAACTGGCTCAAGGACAGAACAAACATGGTTAGAATTGCTGGAACCATGTCAGACTCCAAACCAGTTACAAGTGGCGTCCCACAAGGCTCAGTCCTGTGACCTCTCTTGTTCAGTATATATTTCTCCGAGGTACAGGCCAACATGGAAGGACTGTGGCTGACCAAGTTCGCAGATGACTGCAAACTGGGCGCCATAATCGACTCTCCAGCTGACACAAGCATCCTCCAAAAGGGCCTCATAGAAACAGACAACTGGCGCCAGAGCCATGGCCTCAAGCTAAATGCCAAAAAGTGTATAGTCATCCCCTTTGGCAAAAACAAAGTGCCCACAAATTACCACATTGGTGGTAATCCATTAAGTACAGAAGAAGTAATTAGGGACCTGGGGACCCAAGTTGATAGCAATCTCTCATTTGACAACCACGTGGCCAAAGTGGTTAGAAAAATATTTTATATAGCCCACCTAATCATGAAGGGATTCACATCTAGATCAGGGGAGGTCATCGTGCCTCTTTACTCATCCCTCATCAGGCCCATAATTGAGTACAATGCCTCTTTTGGGATGTACCTTACCAGACACCTGCAGCAACTGGAAAGACCCCAAAAGTACCTTACCAAGAGGATCAAAGGGCTCAAACAGATGCCATATGCTGCCAGGTTAAAAAAACTCCAGCTCTACTCAGTGGCATGCCGCCTGCTCAGAGGCGATCTGTGCCTGACGTATAAAGCCATGTCCAACCCGGAATTAATGGACATGCTGCACCTCAGAAAATCCAAATCCAGGGGGGCGTGGCCAAGGATGAACACAGGATAGCAGCAGATTTCTTCAGTTCCACCAACTTAACTGCACTGACAGGAAATAATTACTTTAAAAATCAACTAATGAAATAATTTTCTTTCTAAATACGTTTGGAATATCAGTTTCTTGAATAATATCTAAAAAAGAAAGAAAATTTCAATAATTTTCCTGTCAGAAATCATCTTGGAAATTTCTCTTTCATCACCTCTGTTCAAAATGAGTTCCAGTAAGGCAAACAGTCAGGATTCCAGCATCAAGAAAGAGCTTCAGTCCCTGATATCTACTATTCAGCAACTAACAACCAAAATGGACAAACTGGATACTAAAATTGATAACTTCATAGAAAAAACTACAAAACAAATGGATTTGTTACATCAAGAATTGCAACAACAGAAGGCTCAGATTACAGGCATAGAAGAGACTGTTAATGATATGGAGAACAGAATCCAGGAAGAAGAAATTAACATTGAGTTTTTGCTGAAGCAGAACACACACCTACAATCCAAACTTGATGACCTGGAAAACAGATCTAGATGCAATAATATTAGGATTTTTGGACTGCCAGAAAATATAGAAGGTAACAACATTACTTCCTTTTTAAATACTTGGCTTCCCAAAACTTTAGACTTGTCAGAAGCATTTTCTTTTGGTATTGAAAGAGCCCATAGGTCCTTATCTAATTTTAACTCTAACAAAAGTATCCTAGATCAGTTATAGTAAGATTTTTATCATCTTATGACAAGGAGATGGTATTAAAATCTGCATGGGCTAAAGCACCTATTAAAATTAATGAGGCAACTGTGCGTTTTGACAATGACTCTTCTTCCTTGGTAATAACTAAAAGAAAAGTTTTTTTGCCATTAATAAGAGAGCTTAAGAAAGCACAGTTCAAAACTTACCTTTTATTTCCTGCCAAACTAAAAATCTTTTACCTGATGCCCTAGAATTTTTGAAGACTTGGACTCTGCTTTGCTGTATATTAAAAAAAATAAGATATTAGATAAAATAGAAGATATGGAATGGGCAAGTCCTTCATTAAAGAGGATGGCAACAGGAACTTCTTGGAAGACTTCAGAGAAGCAAAAAAGACTAAAAAACAAATGACATGTTCTATATATTTTTTTTCTTCTCTCTTAATCTCTTCAAATACAGTTACTGCATCTCCAGAAAGCCACAAATATTTTAAAGATTTATTCAAAGTTATTTTCTGTGTGCAAAGAACTGTTTTGTTTCATAAATAGTCAAACTCTCTGAGGAACAAATAACATGCTATCAATCAACTTGTTTCTCTTTGTGATAAAGAGACCTAAGGTTAGTAATTTGATACATGTTCTTTCTCTTCTTGTTTTAAATAATGGCATTCTTTATAAACTATGCATTTAGTGAGGGGTGGGGGAGGGCAAGGAGAGAAGTATGATGTAAAATATGGAAAAAGTGAAATAATAACTTATTAGTTCTTTAAAACTATATATGCTGTTTAAACACTGTTGCTAAATATTACATCATGATTTTATTACTTATACATGATTACAAATAATATGTCATGATATAATTGCAAATAATTACACTAAAATAGTTGTAAGTAATATGTTTCATGTTTAACTTTATTAATACAAACAGCAAGTAATATTTCTTTGTAGATACTCTTTGTAGCTTCCTTTTTTTCTTTCTTCTCTCTCTCTCTCTTTCTTTTTTTCTCTACTCTCTTCCTTTTCTTTTTTCTCTCTCTCTCTTTCTCTCTTATAAGTACAGTTATATGCTTCTGATAATACTGGTATATGTATATAATAAGATTTGTATGAGAAAATGAAATGGGGCATATAAAAATAAGTTGTATAATATGTTAAATAACTGTAGGCTTGGTTTCACTGTCATAGAGACTGTAATGACTTGTAAAATACTTTGCGAAGGTTTTGCACTGTTTAGTTTCATTTGTATTACTAAATGAATGTCAGTCACTTGTATTTACTAAAATTCCCGCCAGAATGTTAAGGGAGACAATTTGGGATGCGGGTTACCTCGTGAATAGTGTCCTTGAGTTGTTTTAAAAGCTTCAACACTCAGAATACACGCAGAGAAGCTGAATGCAGTCATTTTGAACTTTGACCCCTGATTTCACACTGACACATCGCAGATTCAAGAAGAACACTGTTCTAGGAAGTAAAACTGCTGTAAATGCAACTTTGTGATGAAAAACGAACTTTATGACATCTAAATGTGAGTTATTCTTTATAACAACTTACTTATTTAAGATGTAATTTATAAAATATGAAAGTTATAATGATTTTAAATGATTCAGTATGCCATAGTAAGCAAGTGAGATATTTTAGAAGGCATAGAAGGTAAAACATATATACACATGTTTTTGAAAGCTTACATGACTGCAACATATTATTGTATATAAATACTTATGATTTAAACATATATAATGTTATAAATCAGTTGACTTATCTAATTGACAAGCACAAGTATCATTATGATTATATCTTAGAAGAAACTGTCATGTGACATATTTTAAAGCAGCAGTTCAGATATATAAAATACAGATGGCTTTCTTCACAATGATTTATGTATAACTAGGAATTTACATTGCTGTGCAGTATGACTTGTAAACACATGTATGAGTATAAATATTTTATTTACTGGCAATAATAAGTATGAGAAGAAAGCTTTGGTGCAAGTAATTTAAAGTTTTTGAAACTGTTAACTGCATTTCTATGACAGAAAGTAGGAATACCCTAATATATGTAATGTCTGAACCATTATAGCCTAAGTTATTGAATCCAAATGAACATAAGAACTTATTTTTACAAACTTTTAATAAACTAATATATAGATATGCCCCCCTTTTTTTTTTCTCTCTCTTCCTTTCTCTCTCTCTCTCTCTTCTTGGTTCCCATTATCAAGTTTATTAGAATGCTATTTTGATTATGAGTGTATTTTACAAAATAGATGTACATAGTAATATGCGCTGTTTCTAAATGTTCTTATTTGTTTATATGAAGCTGATTTATAAATTGTTTAGCTTTGTCTTACTAGATAATCTAATTAAATGAGGTTAACTTTAGTTAATAATAGTTAGTATTGAATTGATATGGTGGCAGCTGAGGTACTGCTGCTTAGGATAGGGGGATAACTTGAGTGGTATGTGCTACTCAAAGTTGGAGTTCTTAACTCCAGGCTGGGTGCAATGTTTAATCCTAATATTATTTTCACCTGTTTATTGTTGTTTGTATATAGTTCTGACATCCACAACACATTTTATAAACTTATTGTCACTACAAATAAAAGTGAAGCTTATACAAAATCCCATAAGATTTTTAATAAATACAGATATAATTAATGGTACACCTAAAGGAGGAGGTATAATATCATTTATTTTGTTAATTGTTATTCTGATTATATGTTTTATATGTTTATAAAAGCTAAATGATTTCTCTAAAAGGAATTTCTTTAAACATTAATGGACTGAATAACCCATGTAAAAGGGCAAGTTTAATGAGATACATTAATTTGCATAGGACCAACTTAGTATTCCTTCAAGAAACACATCTCCTGGAAAAGGATAGTGATAAATTAGCCACTAATAAATATACAGTCTTGGTTAGTTCAGAACACGCTCAGAAAAAAAGAGGAGTGGCTATTTTATGGAATAAAAGTATGCCCATACCTAAAACTATTAAGCCTTATAAAGATGATAAAGGAATGTTTTGTATGGTTACAATACAGATTAATGGAAATACATATACATTAATCAATGTATATTGGATACCAGGAATTGGCATTAATACAGTGAAACACCATCTCAATAAGATCATATCATTTTCTATAGGAGATATTATTTTAGCAGGTGACTTTAATTGTATCCTACATGAAAAAGATACTACTACTATAGGAAAAAGGAAAATTACATCTAATGCAAAACATTTAAAGGATTTTGTTAATTTATATCATTTGAATGATATTAATAATCAGATAGATTCAAAATCATTACCATACACTTTTTTTCTAACAGATATAAAACTTATTCAAAAATAGATAGAGTCTTTATTTCTAACCAGATGGTTACAGACTTAATTAATTCTAAAATCATTTCATGTCCTATATCAGATCATAATTCAATTGTCTTTGAGTTTATGATAAAATGTACTTACAATGTTCAGATCAAAAGGATACCAGCATACTTAACTCAACTAAAAGACTATAAAGATTATATACTTTCAGAAGTGCAACATTTTTTAGACTTAAACAATACACCTGAAGTCTCCATTGTTTATGTTTGGGATGCTTTAAAATCGTATTTATATGGACAAAGTACCAGATGGTATAATAATAAAAGGAAATCTTGGGACAAGGAATTACTAGATATTCAAAGCAAATTAGACTCATACAAACATAATAATAAAGAAAATATTATGGACAAAAAAGTCACTGAAGAAATAAATAAATTAAATGAGAAATACAAAGAAATTTTAACTCATAAAGTTAAAATAACATTAGAGAAATATAAGTTTTTGTCTTACTCAATAAGTCCCAAATACTTACATAGACTTAAAAATAAAACAAAAAGGTTGAATAAACAAAATCATATCAAAGAAATTTTCTCTCCAAGGAAAAAGAAGAATGTTTCTAGTTTATCAGAAATATTAGATGAATTTAGAAATCACTTTCACAAAATTAATCATAATAACATTAACATGGAGCCTAAAGATAAAATAAAGAAATTTATAATACAAACATGAACAAAAAACTTAATAAACAACAGACTAAACTAATGGATAAAAATATTTCATATACAGAGGTTATTACACAAATAAACAAGCTTAAATCAAACAAAGCACCAGGTAATGATGGTATTATACCAGAGATCTATAAAATTCTTCCCAAAAGTACTTACTCATTAATACATAAGGTTTTTATTTTGGCCCAAAATGAGTTAACAACTCCCCCATCTTGGCAATATACATTTATTTCACCAATTTTAAAACCCAATAAAGACCCAACCAGATGCACTTCATATAGACCTATTTCATTACTTAATGTTGACTATAAAATGTTTATGAGTATTTTTGCTGATAGATTAAAGACAATCATCCCAGGCATTATAGATATAGACAAGACAGGCTTTATTGTAAATAGAAATACTTTTGATAATATAAGGAGAACTTTAACGTTAATTGATTTTGCAAATAGGAAAAAGAAAGATTTAACACTTATTAGTCTCGATATAAGTTCAGCATTTGATTCAGTAAGTTGGGACTACTTGTTTATCTTACTGAAGTGCACAAACTTCTCAGATGCATTTGTAAATCTAATTGAACATCTATATAAAGGAGCATTGGCTTACATTAAGATAGGAACATATGTCTCACAAAAAATACCCATTTTAAAAGGTACAAAACAAGGGTGTCCACTCTCTCCACTATTATTTACTTTAATAATGGAGCCTTGGGCTAATTTGATCAGAAACAGTACTGATATAGAAGGATCTGATATAGATGAAAATACAATATCTAAAATTCAACTTTTTTCAGATGATGTTCTAATTACATCAGCTGGATCTAACTCTTCTATGCAGTCCTTATTTGATAAAATGATGGATTTTAAAAATATCTCTGGTTTAATATTCAATGAAGAAAAAACTAAAATATTACCAATATACACACGAAAAAATGTCCTCATTAATGATTTTAATAAATATATACCCAACTTAGGTCAGATAACTTACTTAGGTATAATATTAACTAAAGATATCAAATCTATTATACATAATAATTATAGTACCTGTCTTCTTAATATACAAAATCTTTTCAATAGCTGGAACAATATGTTTTTTACCATGGAAGAGAGACTCACAATTATTAAAATTATAGTATTCCCTAAGATATTATACTTAATACAATCAATAATACTCCCACCTACAAAAATAATTATTAAGAAATTGAATTCACTAATGTTAAATTTCGTATGGGCACCTAATAGACCTAGGATTGCATTAAAGAAGCATACTAATAGCTGGTCTCAAGGGGGCATTTCATTTCCAGACTTTAATCTATATACTATCTCTTCTATTATAAAAGTTATTACTTTGTTAATAGATCAGTCATATGTTGCAAGATGTGAAATATCCGAAACAACCAACCAGTAAATACAAATAAGGCGCCAGGTCCCTTCTTCACTGAAAGTCAAACAATTTTTAATGTACTTAAAGCGCGGTCAATTACAGTACACTTTTCGTCAGTTAATAGTAACCGACTTCTTCAGAAGCTCAAAACAATGGGTACACAAGCACAATATTTAAATACTGTCACATGCAACAAGCCCCTACCGTTTAATAGAATAATTTAATTCATCTGATGGTAATTGTCATGGTAGTTAACCCTAGTAAGCATTGCTTTGCAAGCACAGGCTCAGCAAGAGTTTGCAATAACAGTTGTTCATGGTAGGTTGCCCCGGTTGCTAGAACAGTAAATATAGCACATCTAAGGAAAAAAAGTTCCTACTTTGTTAAGTTTGTTATAATAAAATAAGCTAAAAGTGCACGAGTTTCAATTAAAAACCTCAATACAAACCAAATTAAATTAATATACATAATGTAAACAGAGCCCTCTCTATAGTGGGTACCACGATACAACAATACGGAACAGGTCCATTATATTTGTTATAAAGTGTTATAAAATGTCCTGTATTCAAAATGACACCTAACTTAAATCACAAGGCTGAAAAGTAGTTTTAAACTTCCTTTCAGTGTTGATAAATCTTAAAATTGTATACTTTAGTGTCCTAGAAGTATCATCTAAAAATAATTATTTTGAAGGTGTTATTTAAAAGGCTATTTTTAATGGAAACTTATAAAGGGGATGTTCTCGTTGTTTTCAATAACGTCACTTAATGCGTCCCCTAACCCAGTAAGATAAAATGGTCTAGTGGACTGTAAACATAATAACTATAAAGTTAGAAACAAGTGAGTGTCTTATTGTGTATTTTATATTAGGTATGCGTAGTTATACAGAAAAAGGCCATAGTACCCCCAGAAAAACACACAAAAACAAAATACAGCTTGCAGTTAAAATCACGACTACTCAGTCTTAATAGTTCTATCCTATCATTCCAGTAAGGGAATGGTTGCTTAGTCAATATATCCTGTATTTTACAACCAAGCATCTATACAGTGCCCAGGTGGTAGTGGTGATTATTATAGTGATATAGAAAATGAATAGTGGGTGGCACAGCCCAAAGTTGAAAGGGAAAGGAAATTTTTTAGTTGACTCATGTGTTATTCAACTACCATTTCCTGCCTACTTGTTGGGGATACACGCCATGTTGGTGTAACAACCTAATGGTACCTTACAAAGTGCCTAAAGGTAGCTTTTTCAAGTTTGACTAACCCATATCAATTTGGTAGTGACCGTTAAAGGTTAACATTAGTCATTCATTTCAATTCATCTTTCCAGGTTCTTAAGTTTAAGAATACAAGTAATAGATGTCATTTCATTCAAACCCGGTTTCTGGTTGGCATTAGTCCTTAACTGCCAAAGCAGTTCCTTTCTCTCCAATTTAAGCGAGTCGTACCCTCCTCTGATGTCCCTGGTCTGTTGGTCAATAGCTCTGAACTTAAATTGGTGGCCAGCATTATCAAGTACGTGCCTAGCCAGGGCATTGGTCGTTCTCGCGGTCCTTGTACAGCATCAGGACCGCGAGAAAGGAACTGCTTTGGCAGTTAAGGACTAACGCCAACCAGAATCCGGGTTTGAATGAAATGACATCTATTACTTGTATTCTTAAACTTAAGAACCTGGAAAGATGAATTGAAATGAATGACTAATGTTAACCTTTAAAGGTCACTACCAAATTGATATGGGTTAATCAAACTTGAAAAAGCTACCTTTAGGCACTTTGTAAGGTACCATTAGGTTGTTACACCAACATGGCGTGTATCCTCAACAAGTAGGCAGGAAATGGTAGTTGAATAACACATGAGTCAACTAAAAATTTCCTTTCCCTTTCAACTTTGGGCTGTGCCACCCACTATTCATTTTCTATATCACTATAATAATCACCACTACCACCTGGGCACTGTATAGATGCTTGGTTGTAAAATACAGGATATATTGACTAAGCAACCATTCCCTTACTGGAATGATAGGATAGAACTATTAAGACTGAGTAGTCGTGATTTTAACTGCAAGTGACGTTGTATTTTGTTTTTTTGTGTGTTTTTTCTGGGGGATACTATGGCCCTTTTTCTGTATAACTACGTACACGAATATAAAATACACAATAAGACACTCACTTGTTTCTAACTTTATAGTTATTATGTTTACAGTCCACGAGACCATTTTATCTTACTGCGGGTTAGGGGGACGCGTACATTAAGTGACGTTATTGGAAAACAACGTAGAACATCCCCCTTTTTATAAGTTTCCATTAAAAATAGCCTTTTAAATAACACCTTCGAAAATAATTATTTTTAGATGATACTTCTAGGGACACTAAAGTATACAATTTTAAGATTTATCAACACTGAATGGAAGTTTAAAACTACTTTTCAGCCTTGTGATTTAAGTTAGGTGTCATTTTGAATACAGGACATTTTATAACACTTTATAACAAATATACGGACCTGTTCCGGTATTGTTGTATCGTGGTACCCACTATAGAGAGGGCTCTGTTTACATTATGTATATTAATTTAATTTGGTTTGTATTGAGGTTTTTAATTGAAACTCGTGCACTTTTAGCTTATTTTATTATAACAAACTTAACAAAGTAGGAACTTTTTTTCCTTAGATGTGCTATATTTACTGTTCTAGCAACCGGGGCAACCTACCAGGAACAACTGTTATTGCAAACTCTTGCTGAGCCTGTGCTTGCAAAGCAATGCTTGCTAGGGTTAACTACCATGACAATTACCATCAGATGAATTAAATTATTCTATTAAACGGTAGGGGCTTGTTGCATTTGACAGTATTTAAATATTGTGCTTGTGTACCCATTGTTTTGAGCTTCTGAAGAAGTCGGTTACTATTAACTGACAAAAAGTGTACTGTAATTGACCGCGCTTTAAGTACATTAAAAATTGTTCGACTTTCAGTGAAGAAGGGACCTGGCGCCTTATTTGCATTATATGTTGCAAGATGGAAAGATTACTGGGAACTAATTAGCATTCACTTCATGAAAAATCTCTTTAATACATAAAAATATTATTGTAAATAACCCCATGTTATGGTTACTAAAAGAATTTTGTACTTCATCCATTACACCAAAATATGTAGTTAGTTACCCATTAAACATTATTATCAGTTATCGTAATTTTATATTCATGCATCCTAAGTATAAGGAATGGAATTTTATTCTATTCCCTATAATGTATACACAAGGTATGCTTTTGTCAACCACCTCTGAAAGAACTCTTTTAGTCACAGAGAATAATCTAAAGTACTGGTATCAGTTGCTGTCTGATAATAAAGTAAAAAGTTAGACTTCTTAAAGCAAGAATTTGATTTGAGAGAAACATGTTGGTTAGAAATTCAGACTTTTAGACAACATCTTATTAATAAAATTGATTTAATGTCTTTAACAGTTAAAGAATCTGTTCCAATACTGATTGATTACTTGATATTAAATTTACAACATAGAGTTTCTGATAAAGGTAAGCTCTCATACATACATAAAATTATCAGAGAAGAAACTCATTACAGTTCAGATACCTATTGGAATTATTTCATTTCCATTAATGGTGAATCACCAAAACAACAAGATAAACAATATATATTGGAATCTGCTTATAAAACTACTTCTTCCATTAATTGGAGACTTTTTACTTGGAAATTTTTACATAGATCCTTCTATACACCTTTAATGATGAATAAAATAAATAATAAAGACAACTTATGTAAAAGATGTAATGTAGAAATAAATGATTTTTGGGCACATATGTTTTATGACTGTATAAAATTGAAGGAATATTGGAAGTTAATCAATGATTTTTTTGCAGGCCCTTTTCACAGATAATTTCATTGTATCTAAATCACTTATATTATTTAACACACCTGTTCCTAAAAGTGTTAAAAAAGTTAAACTTCCCTTATTATGGTCTATTCTAGCAGTGGCTAGAAAAATAATAACCAGAAATTGGATTTCAGATACCCCTCCTTCATTTAATGAATTTAAAAAATGTTATGACTGAAGTGTGTCATATGGAATTGATGACAATAAAATCAAGAACTACTAGAAAAACATTGTATTATATTATATGGGATACTTTACAAAACCTGTTAAAAAAATCTTAGTCTCAATAGCATGATATTATAGTTTAATCAATTGATTTGATTTGTAGTGGATGTCTTTATAAATACTTTGGTTATTTTATTGAATGTTATAACTATTTCTATTTTAATTGCTTGTATAAAATTGTTATGATATTTATTTTGTATGTTAAAAACAATAAACTTGTTTTTAAAAAAAAAAAGAAAATCCAAATCCCATTGAGCTACGTGCTCGAGAGACTTGAACCTCAGCACTGAAATAAATAGGACATGCTGGAGGGACAGATTCATAACCCAGAGGCTCCCTTCACTCTGGAATAAAATCCCAGTCCAGGTTAGGCAAAGTCCCTCATTGACTCTCTTCAAGAGGGATCTTGATGAGTGGATGGGAGATTGTAGGTTTACCCCGGGTATCACTTCTGTGTCACTGTTAGACAGAGGCACAGTATACTAACCTCGAAAAAGAGCATAGCAAAATTAATTTAAAATGGGTGGCGAAAGCCAAACTCACTGTAGTTGGTAGCCTAGTATGAACCTATGAACCTATGAACCTATGAAACACCTAAATGTTATAAGAAACAGAATAAGCAACTAAAGTGCTACAAGCATAAGCATTTATGTAGGCAAAACAGTGAAATTCTGTCTTATATACTGGCTGTGGGTATGTTTTGCCTTGCAAACTCTGACGTTTGTACAAAATATGCCCCAATGTGGGCATTTGAAAAGGTGGCAACCCTACTGGGCGCAACTCAGATTAGCAGTAACTTACCACAACCCTGCTCAGCCTCCAGCTGGTCCTGCAGAACCTACAACCCAGGATTAAACACC